>NW_028280992.1:600000-817500 GCF_059751285.1 Brachycentrus maculatus | reverse complement strand
AAAATCTGGATTATCTCCAATTACAGGAGTTATTTTCATATAATTTTTTGACATCTCATCAAAGATGAAGAAGAATATGGAAGTCTGGGCATTTACATCTCACCAATAGATGTCTCTAGTGAAGTTCTAGTGATTCATGAACAAGGTTTCTAAATTGGTTCATATATATAAAACTTCCAAGAATTTGAGTAGTGTGGTTGTCAATAATGGGTAGAATTTGTGAATGTTACACGTGTGTAAAGTGATCACTTAAACCAGCCTATGACGGTCGTCAGCCCCGTAAATGCCCAGACCTCCATATTCCTCGTCATCTACTCATTTGTTCAAAAATAAATTCAAAAACAACTCATACAATTGGAGATAACACAGATTTTTTAACAAGTATTCAGACTCACTCAAAACGTTGCAAAAAAATACTTTATGTAGTGTTCATGTAATTTATGTATTAATTTTAAATCAAACACAGATTTTTTGAGTCTACAAAGTTGTATTTTATTAATAAAAAACACATAAAAAATTATACTGTGACAATTGTTTCGCCTTGTTAGGGCATTATCAAACGAATGTCTATGACATTATCTATGACATGTCTAGGGCATGTCTATGACATGTCTAGGGCATTATCAAACGAATGACATTCGTTTGATAATGCCCTAACAAGGCGAAACAATTGTCACAGTATAATTTTTTATGTGTTTTTTATTAATAAAATACAACTTTGTAGACTCAAAAAATCTGTGTTTGATTTAAAATTAATACATAAATTAAAATGGAGTTCTACAAATTAAACGCCAAGTCAATAAATAAATGTTCATGTAATATTTATTTAATTTTTAATGCAAGTTGTCGACTGTCATAAATTGTAATTTATTGAACATATCCTTTGTTGAATATTGAAGTAGATGGATTTGCACCGCCCTAATAGATACGCAGATATGCGAAAATGAATACAATTTAATACAATATATATTTAATTCTGCAATAATATATGCTTTGATTTATTTCCAAGCCTTCAGGCGGAAATGAATGACATGAGCCGGTCGGCTTGTATGTTACTTCCATAGGTATTATTTATTGGCGAGTGAAATAATAAAACTACATATATTATATCATTTCTGAACTCACGAATGTTTGATGAGCCGAGATTCTGAATGAGGCGACCAGCTTACCTTCGGGCACTTTTGTTATATATGTAGATTATCTAAATTTTAAAACATGTAACAAATTTGTTAAAGGTTTTTTAATGCGTGTATTTTTTACATAAATTATATCGATGCAATCGAAGATATCTTGAATTCTAACATTTTGAGTGTGTCCAAATACTTGTTCCCAAAATCTGGATTATCTCCAATTACAGGAGTTACTTTCATATTATTTTTTGACATCTCATCAAAGATGAAGAAGAATATGGAAGTCTGGGTATTTACGGGGCTGACGACCGTCATAGGCTGGTTTAAGTGATCACTTTACACACGTGTAACATTCACCAATTCTACCCATTATTGACAACCACACCACTCAAATTCTTGGAAGTTCTGTATATATGAACCAATTTAGAAACCTTGTTCTTGAATATTCCATATTCTTCTTCATCTTTGATGAGATGTCAAAAAATAATATCTTGAATTCCACATGTACTCATTATAAATCAGCATTTTTTTTATTTAAACTTAAAATAAACTAACATTCAAGCCGCAGAGATAGGCAGAGAAAATAGAATGCCATATCCTTCTGTCTTTGCAAACAGTTTTCGCCCTTGCCACATTCAGGTATCTTTTGAAATTCGACGATTATTTTTACTCTTAACCTGGTCACTTTTAAGTGTTTGAAATACTTAATCATACCAAGTTTTCCTCGGTCTTTCTCTGCTTCTATGCTACACATCATACAATTGTTAATCGTTTTTTCACTCATTCGCTCCACATGTCCAAACTATTTCATCTCACCTTTCTTGATTTTATCGATAATACTTATCTCAGCTTTGCATTTTTTCGTTATTTCTACATTCAAACATGTATATCATATTTACATTTAGTACAAAAAGAGTGGTTGCATTTCGAATACACTCAGTCCACTTTCATCTTTGTTTTGCCAACTCCATGCATTACTTCCATGCATTAGGGTCAGTACCAGGACTCCGTTATGCACTGCCAGTTTAGTTTCCGCCATTATTATTCATCATTATTCAGTGAATAGGATTGAAGTATTTCTGTAATACGTATACAGACGTAAAGAGTACTTATTTTTTACATATAGAAAAATATTAAGTGTTTTACTAAAACACGGACATTCGGTTTTGCCATTACTCTATTTTTCGCCTCACTCACATTTACTTATGATGAAATGAGCTTTAAGCAAGGAAATAAATAACTATATCAATATTTATTTCATGAAATGCGTCAGGGTTCTATTAATGTGAGATATCTAGTTAAACCAGTGTGCCTTTATAGTACATTATGATTTTATCTGGTTCACTACATATCGCTCACTCCTTTCAAGAACGTTATAAATCAAAAAACTTGATTTTTCAGGAAAACGTTTTTAACGTTAAAAAATATAACACAATGTTTTAAAAATAAATATCAAGCCGCTTATTGAACTTTTTACTGTGCAACAGATCTTTTTAAGTAAAATCTGAAGAGTTTTTCTCCATTTGAAAAATATTTATTATATTTTAAAAAAATAATTCACAAAACTTTTTTTTCAAAATGCTAAAACAACACTTTCTACCCTGTAGCGGGTAAATATTAAGTTAAAATTATGCCGCTTTTGCTGAGATATAGTAGATTTTATGGGAATTCCGAGAAATGCACAACTGAAAATTTACGATTTTTGATTTATGACATTCTTGAAAGGAGTGAGCGATATGTGTACGTGTTTAAACAATTTCCTTTTACTTAAGAGCATTTTAAAATGACCTCATTTAGTCCTTATCCGCACTCGAAGGTATATAAGGCACTGCATCGTATAGAAGTGGTGTTATTTTGATAATTTTCTAAATTGATAATATATGTTTTGACCACCCCGTGAATCGAACCCTGGATTTCAAGTTTAGGTAGCCAAACGCTGTGGAGGCGGACAAATGACTAACATATGAAAACATTAACAAATGACGATAGCTAAAACGTCAACATATTTATTGATTTGGCGTTTAATTTGTAGAACTCCATTTTAATTTATGTATTAATTTTAAATCAAACACAGATTTTTTGAGTCTACTAAGTTAGTAGACTCAAAAAATCTGTGTTTGATTTAAAATTAATACAACGTCAACATATTTAAATGAAACTGTTTATTGTTTCTTTGAGAAAAAAAATTCAATTGTCATTTGTTTTACGTTTTCCACTTGGCACTTGCACAACTGATGGCGGACAGAGTTTAAAGTCTGTGAAAGACCTTTGACCTCATGTGTATTGGCAAAATCTGAGAGGCACTTTAAGCTGGCAAATGCATCTTGAATTGTGGGCTTGGGAATTGGAATTTCTTGAACAATTGGTTCAATTTATGTTAACATTAATTAATGATGTATCTTGTTTTTATCGTAATTTGGCATTTTTGTGATGGAGTTTATTTTATTGCACCAGTCTGAACGTCTTCCAGATTTTTTTCTAGGATGTTACAGTCGTTTATGTGACGAATTGTTTTGAAAATCTATAGTTATTGATGTTGATGATTTTTATTAGTGCATTCTTTATTGTTATTGTACGTGTTTTTGTTAATATTGATATAAGGCATTAGCCGTAAATAAAATTCAAATAAGATATAAATATAAAATAAAACAAGAAAATTTGGATGTATTTTGTTGAAATAATAATCGTGTATTCAAGATGTTGAAAAATGGTATGACATAATAATAATAATAATAATAAATCCCTTACCGCACCCCAATGGTGCATAGGGCACTGCTTCATATAAACGCAGTGTTATCTCGATCGTTTACACATGAAGGAAAGGTGATAGCCCTCCACTTCAGGTACCAGTCCAGTGTAATATTGAAAAATATTATAGTGAAAAAATCACTTATATTTATTAAACCCCCCTGGGAATCGAACCCGGGACCTCCAGAACGGTAGCCGAGCATGCTGACCATTACACTACGGAGGCGGACGATATGACATAAAAATATTATTAGGTATTATTTTTAGGTATGACATAAAATATGGTAATAAATAATAAAATACGGTTATTGTAATACTAATGTGTGCGCTATGTTCTATGTTTCACCAGTTTCTGTGTATGTCAATACATTTCATGGTTTTCATTCCACATATGATTGTCCATAAGAAAAACATGGAATTTTCCACATCCAACAATATTTTAAACGGGTATCTTAAAAACAGCATGCGATAATATGCTCCCGTATTTGCGCACATACAAACCTTGTTACATTCTATCATTTTTCATATGGTGTAAAAATACAGCATTACTAGAACGTGGCTATATTTTATACCTTCAGCAGTTCGCCTAAGGAAATAGTTTATTACATCGTCGATTCATAAATCGGTTATTATAAACACGCAATTAAATTTATGACCTTACTGCTAAACCTAGGCGATACAGTACCGTGTATTTTAATGTATGCACAAATTATTTTTATCTAAACATATGCTCAATTTAACTAACTTACGTACTGACTAACCATCGCGCCGCTCCCCACAGGGTAAGCAGAGAGAACAGAACGCCACACCACTCTACCTTTGTTGACATTCATCGATTCTTCCACATTCATACATACCCGTTGATTATTCCGACTCTTACCACGAACACGACCAAGTATTTGAAATACTTGATCGTGAAAATTTATTTTTTAAATAGAAAATACCTTAATCTCATTTTATCAACAATGAAAAGAAATAAAACATAATATACATACTAAAAAAACACGTAAATCTCTTAAATTCAAAACAACTAACAAACTTAATCTTACTGGCAGCGTCATCTGTTGAACGTGGCACTTTTGCCACGTCTATACGTAATACTAATTATTACTCATGATTGTCAGCGTGCTTCTTGACAGCTGGTTTAATATTTTATACTTAGAAACGTTGTGAAATTGAACATATAATATACCCGCCAATTATTCCGACTCCTGACCACACCAAATTCAAGTATTTGAAATACTTGATCAAGGCAATTGATTTTTCTCCGTCTGTCTCTACTTTTATGTAATACCAACTTGGTACATTCGTCTCATAAATTTGTTTGACTGTTCTTTCTTCACTCATCCGATTCACATGCCCAAACCATCTCAACACACCTTTCATCATTTTTATCGATAATGCTTGTCTCAGCCTTGCATTCTCTCCTTATTTTACCATTCGATCATCTGTGAAGATATCTAGAGGAAGACAAATAAATTCATGGATGCTGCAATGAGAGAAAATGGTTCAAAGACATAGCCTAGGTGACGTTGTCCATGACAGAAGGGTCTATAACCTGAAGATGTGGAGAGCTGAACAGCAGTCTACAAAGACGATAAGTTGGGATGTAGCCAGGAAGAAGAAGACCATCTGTCATGCATCGTTTTGTCACTCATTCGTCTTTCATTATTAATATATACTTACTTATGTAAATGTATAAGTCCTGACATACACTCCTCGCCTCCTTCACATGCATACATCTAGTCATACATGCCTTCCGATTACGCAGACTTTTAACACCGCCAGATTTTAGGTTCTGATTGATCTGATTGAGCCAAGTCTTTTTCGATCGTCCTGTTTTCTGTTTCCCTCTCACATTCGCCACATATATTTTCTTAGTGATTCTCTCGTTATCCATTCGCTCCACATGTCTATACCACCGTAAAGAACTCTTCTTAATCTAATATATATATATATATATATATATATATATATATATATATATATATATATATATATATATATATATATATATATATATATATATATATATATATATATATATATATATATATTTATATATATATATATATATATATATATATATATTTATATATATAACGTGGTAATATTTTCCTTTTGAAAATTAAGTGTAAATAATATGTAAAGTGGGTGTATAATAATAAAATAAACAATGTGTTGCTTTGTAATTAAAGTTTATTCTTAATTTATCTTTATAATAATTTTTATATCTATCTATCTATCTATCTATCTGATTCTGACAGTTAATGATATTATCGGAAGTCTTTTGTTTTATTCTGAGCGACGCATGCGGCATCTGGTGGTAGAACTGTTTTATGTAGGTACTTTTTGTAAGTACTTAATAAAATGTATAGGTAGGTACCTAGTTATTTTATTACATCTCCCCCCTTGGGGATGAAAATTCATAGTAAAATTTTCACTCGTCCTCCGGATCATCTTCTTGTAGTGAAGGGACTGGTATAAGTTTAGTGATATGATAAAGTTTTTTTTTTTTTTTTTTTTTCTTTCTTTCTTTTTTTTTCGTTCTTTTTTCTTTCTTTCTTTTTTTTGTATTTTTTTTTCTTGACCCTTTTAAAGTAGACACAGTTTTTTTTCAATCCATTTGTTTTTTTCTTTTGAATTCCTTCATTTTTATTCAGATCTCTTAAAGTATCTTCTAATATAACCAAATGTACAACTTTTAATTGTTCATCTGCATTTTCATTCGATTCTAAAACTGGATTCCTGCTTAGACAATCTACTTCTAAATTCTTCTTTCCTGGAGAATATTTTATTTTATCTTTCGTAGAAGTTTTTTCTACTTTATTTTTATTTTCATTTTTCAAGCACTGTTTCTGTGTTATTTGTATGTCTTCATTTTTATTCTGATCTTTTGAAATATCTTCTAATTTAACCAAATTTACAACTTTTAATTGTTCATTTGCATTTTCCTTCGATTCTAATACTGGATTCCTGCCCACACAATCTGCTTCGAAATTCTTCTTTTCTGGAGTATATTTTATTTTATATTTTGTAGAAATTTTTTCCACATTATTTTTATTTTCATTCTTCAAGCACTGTTTCTGTGTAATTTGTAAATCTTCATTTTTATTATTAATCTTATCATCCTCCTTTGTTTTAAACCAGCACGTTGCTTCAGAGTGATATCGAGTTCCCTTATTTAAATTTTCACAAATCTTACATGGACTTTTATCTTTAATTTTATCACTAGTTCTTAGATTTCCACGTCTTCTTTGATTATCTTTTAATCGTTTTCTTTGATCATCTTCTAATTTTTCTCTCTCACTCCGAACATATTGTAGTAATTGTTTTAATACATCTAATGTTTCATAATCCATTTCCATATTAACAAAATTGTCGTTTTATAACGTGGTAATATTTTCCTTTTGAAAATTAAGTGTAAATAATATGTAAAGTGGGTGTATAATAATAAAATAAACAATGTGTTGCTTTGTAATTAAAGTTTATTCTTAATTTATCTTTATAATAATTTTTATATCTATCTATCTATCTATCTATCTGATTCTGACAGTTAATGATATTATCGGAAGTCTTTTGTTTTATTCTGAGCGACGCATGCGGCATCTGGTGGTAGAACTGTTTTATGTAGGTACTTTTTGTAAGTACTTAATAAAATGTATAGGTAGGTACCTAGTTATTTTATTACATATATATATATATATATATATATATATATATATATATATATATATATATATATATGTATATATATATATATATATATATAACGTGGTAATATTTTCTTTCGTAAATTGGGTGTAAATAATATGTAAAGTGGGTGTATAATAATAAAATAAACAATGTGTTGCTTTGTAATCAAAGTTTATTCTAATTTATCTCTATAATATTTTTATATCTATCTATCTGATTTTTTCTATATTTTTTCTATCTGATGTCTTTTGTTTTATTCAGTGCGACGCATGCGACATCTGGTGGTAGAACTGTTTCATGTAGGTACTATTTGTAAGTACTTAATAAAATGTATAGGTAGGTGTACCTAGGTGTTTTATTACATATATATATATATATATATATATATATATATATATATATATATATATATATATATATATATATATATATATATATATATATATATATATATATATATATAATAAGCACGAAAAGGGTTAAAATGTTGTTAGCGTCATCACCAATCTATAAAATCAATTTTTTTTTTCTCGGACTTGTCTATTATGTAGAACAGCGGATGCCGAAAGCATCAATTTTATGTATTAAGTCATTATCTTTATCCAACAGAAACTGCGGATGAATAAAATAACGCACGAGGGATTCCGGTATGTTGATAAAATCGAGAAAGGTTTATGAGCCGAAGGTGGAGATATCGATCTATGTATTCGATGAAAAATAAATAAAATTTCTTTCTCAGTTCATTATCTCGAAAATGGCCTAAACATCACTGGTCTATTTTTACGTCTGAAGCTATTCAGATCGGCCTGTTTTTGCGCATGCTGTGTCATCGTTTTTTTTCATAGTTAAGTTCCTTCGGCGTATTCCTATGGCTTCTGGTATCCTGGTATTTTAGAATCTTCTTCTTAACTATTCTGATTAATTATTTTTGACATCTCATCAAAGATGAAGAAGAATATGGAAGTATGGGTTTCTACGGGGCTGGTTTAAGTTTTTTATCACTTTACACACGTGTAACATTCGCCAATTCTACCCATTATTGAAAATAACTCATGTAATTGGAGATAATCCAGATTTTGTGATCATGTATTTGGACGCACTCAAAATGTTGTAGATGTTGACTAAAATCACTTTTGAGAATTTTTGTGACTGAGCATTTTCTGTTTATGTATTTGCACTGTTCCGTGTCTGTCTGCTGCGCTGGTCGGGGTTGTGAAGACGTATGTGTACTGGCCAACATCGGGTCGGAATCAGATATAGCCTACTTAAAGAACTGACTAACTTCTAGAAAATTAGGTAGTGGATTTACAAACTTGTATTTATTTAGATTGGCAGTGACCGGGATTTGAAAGCTTTTAAATGTAAATTCATAATAAAATCGGGATACCATTTTGTTTCATATTTTCAATTAACTTACTTTTTTTAAATTTTTTATTTGTGTTAACAACAGCAAAATATATCAAATTTGTTGTTTCGGCATTAACTTTGTGGTAAGACATGTTACAATGATTCAAGAAAACACTTGTTTTTTACCACTTGAGTAAATTAAGATAAGTAAGTAAGTAAGTAGTTATTATACAGACCTGAATGATGAAAGTTTAACTTCTGAAACATGTAGTCTTTGATAAAACTCAATTGGTAAAAAACAAGTGTTTTCTTTAATCATTGTAAAATATATCAAACAAAACATAAAAAGAATATACATTGAACAAGCCAATTATAGTTGACCACAGAAACATGGATTAATACAAGATTTTTAGTGTAGATCTAGAAAATAAACACGTATTTATGAGTGAAAATGTGTGTAAGAGGGTGTGTGTGTGTGTGATGTTGATTCCAGTAGGAACATACATACAATGCAGAGAAGCATAGTTTTTAAATTTAAAATAAATTATAATAAAATAAATTTAAATTTGTTTTGCGAGAGAAGGTCTGTCAGAAAGCCTAGATGCTTCTGTATCAGATCTGGACAGCTTTCAATATTGTGAGAATGTTTCCCTATTTTGGGCAGTCTGAAACACCTCCTCAACGCTCTGTACTCCTGTTCACAAGTATAAATTGTATAAAGCTAGGAGATCCGCCTTCTTCCGATCTTTGTTACTTCAATATTTGTGTTCTAGTCTTGTTAACCTTAATCCTTTGTCCCAAAATGAGAAATAGAAATTACTCATCGGGAATATTATATGTACATATACATATATAAGACTTATGTATGTAATATTTTTTTTAATAAATAAATAAAGGTTTTATTTACTTTCGACGACCGAGATAGGTGTGCTCAAGTTATACTCCCCTGGTACCTTAGAAGTTGTTCTCGAAGATAATGAGCCCTGGTTCCTAGCATAGAGTTGGCAAAAAATAGATTCAAGTAAACTTAATGCAGTCTCTACATGAATATAGAAATGCGGTCTCTCAGACGACCGTGTACTAAAACGATGTTTTTTTTACATCCCCTAGTTAATTTTTCTGTTTTCTTTAAACCCCTATCCGCACCCGGTGGTGCATAGGGCACTGCATCACATAAACGCAGTGTTATCTTGATCGTTAACACATGAAGAAAAGGTGATGAAAGCCCTTCGCTTCGGTACCAGTCCAGGGTAGTATTGAATAAATATTATAGTGAAAAAATCACTTATATTTATTTGACTCCCCCCTGGGAATCGAACCCGGGACCTCCAGTGCGGTAGCTGAGCATGCTGATTATTACACTACGGAGGAGGGACAAATATTTTAGATTATGTTGGTTATACCTCTTAAAAACAAATCATTCAGAAGCAAACGGTTCTACATTGTAATACTCATATTATAACGTGAACTTGGCTTAAAATACAACGTAGCTGTAAAGTGACAGGCGCCATTCATGAACCTCGTTCCAAACACGTCACGGTATTAATTATATTTTATAATTAAGTTTTTTTTTAATCAATATGTTATTCAAAGGACCAAATTGTAATCGAAAACACCTCATCGACTCCTTACAATACGTCTTGTGTAACCATCACTAACACTTGTTTTTTTTTATGTTTTAATTTTAAATCAAACGCAGATTTTTTGAGTCTGCTGAGTTATATTTTATTAACAAAAACACATAAAAAAATATATTGTGACATTCATTTGATAATGCTCTAACAAGGCGAAACAATTGTCACAATATAAATTTTTCATGTGTTTTTGTTAATAAAATACAGCTTAGTAGACTCAAAAAATCTGTGTCTGATTTCAAATTAATACCTAAATAAAAATGGAGTTCTACAAATTAAACGCCAAATCAATAAATAAACTAACACTTGTTCTGGAGAATGGGACGTTGATGATATATTATGATGTCTAACTATCACGCCGCTTCCCCGCAGGGGCAGGCAGAGAGAATAGTAAAAGAATACTCTGTCTTTCAAACATTATTTACCTCTTCTACGTTTATGCATCTCTTCATACATACCCGCAGATTATTCCGACTCTTGACCTGACCACATTCGAATATTATACATATCGCTCACTCCTTTCAAGAACGTTTTTGAAGTGTCCAGAAAATGTACTATATCCCAGCAAAAAAGGCATATTTTTAACTTAATATTTACCCGCTACAGGGCAGAAAATGTTGTTTTTGCATTTTGAAGAAAAGGTATTGTTCAATTATTTTTTTAAATATACTTAATATTTTTCAAATGGAGAAAAAACCTTCAGGTTTTTACCTAAAAAGATCTGTTGCACATTAAAAAGTTCAAAAAGTGGCTTGATATTTATTTGTAATACATTGTGAACTTTAAAAACTTTCTCCTGAAAAATCAAGAATTTTGATTTATGACGTTCTTGAAAGTAGTGAGCGATATCTGATCGTGGCAAGTTTTCTTCGGTATTCCTCTGCTCATTTTTTTCAACTGCATTCCCCTCATAAATTTGTTTCACCGTTCCTTCCTCACTCATTCGTTCCACGTGTCTAAACTATCTCGATCAGGTATGTCAAATACCTACTAGAAAGCGGCCGGGTCAGAAATAATCAGCGGGTGCATATGACGAGATGCATGAATGTGGAAGAGGCGAAGAATGTTTGCTAAGACAGAGTGGTGTGGCATTCTATTATCTCTGTCTACCTCTGCGGGGAAGCGGCGTGATGGTTGGTAAATCAAATCTAAATAAATCTCAAAAAATCGTAGTTGTTACTCTAGCTAATATTTTTATTACATAAAATGGGATGCACATATGAATCTAATATCAGAAAATATTGACATAATATACCATAAAATCAGCAGTGCCAATGTCTAGGTGTTCCAAAAGCCAAATTTTTCCTCTACAATATACAACACCGAACAAATATAACCATAGATTATTTAGGTTACCATAGATTATTATATACTATATACCTATAAATGCTGAATGAATGCTGGGAACAAAGTGAATGGTGCACTGAAATCAGTTATAGCAAATAAAAACCTATCAGCGGAAGCTAAACTGGCAGTGCACAACGGAGTCCTGGTTCCAACTCTAATGTATGGAAGTGAAACATGGAGTTGGCAAAAGAAGGATGAAAGTAGACTGAATGCAGTCGAAATGCGATCTCTCAGAAGAATGTGCGACAAAACGATGTATGATAGATGTGCGAATAGTAAAATAAGGAAGGAATGCAAAGCTGAGATAAGCATTATCGATAAAATTAAGAAAGGTATGTTGAGATGGTTCGGACATGTAGAACGAATGAGTGAGGAAAGAACGGTAAAACAAATTTATGAGGCGAATGTCAGTGGGAAAAGAAGCAGAGGAAGACCGAGAAAAACATGGCACGATCAGGTATGCCAAATACTTGAAAGTGGTCAGGTTAGGAGTCGTAACAATCGGCGGGTATGTATGAGGAGATGCATGAACGTGGAAGAGGCGAAGAATGTTTGCAAGGACAGAGTGGTGTGGCGCTCTATTCTCTCTGCCTACCCCTGCGGGGAAGCGGCGTGATGGTTAGTTAGTTAGTTAGTTAGTTAGTTTTATATACCTATATACCTACATAATTAAATTATAAATCACCGAACAGATTTACAATGAAAAAAAAATATCATAACTGTGGAAATTAAGTAATAAATCACTATGTGCGTAGAGATGTTTTCTTTCAAACGCTAAATACTAACTAGTAAAATATTTTTTCCTAATCCATTTAACCCTTTCAATGCGTTTTATTTTTTTTATTTTAATAATTCATGTAATATTAATAATAAAACCCTTATCCGCACCCCAATGGTGCATAGGGCACTGCGTCATATAAACGCAGTGTTATCTTGATCGTTTACACATGAAGGAAAGGTGATCAGCCCTCCGCTTCACGTACCAGTCCAGGGTAATATTGAATAAATATTAGAGTGAAAAAAACACTAATATTTATTTTACCCCCCTTGGGAATCGAACCCGGGACCTCCAGAACGGTAGCCGAGCGTGCTGACCATTACACTACGGAGGCGGACGATGTAATATTTATAGCACAAAATGTTTATAGCTTATTTAGTTTGACGGGAAAAATAAATATTTAAATAAATGATATTATTTATTGATTCGGCATTAACTTTGTGGAATGACATGATTATTTTAATAAAAATTAAACACTTTAATAATCCACTTAATCGAGTTTTATTTTTATTTACGACTGGTTTCGAAAACGACAATTGTTTTCATCTTCTGGTACAAATTAAAACATTAATTAAACAATTGTCTTTTTCGAAACTAGTCGTAAATAAAAATAAAACTTAATTAAGTGGATTATTCAAGTGTTTAATTTTTAAATAAATGATCATATTATTTTTTGATTATTGCAAAATAATAATCGGGACACATTGTCCCAATAGTTTTGGTGAGTGGGTCGTATGTGTCCCCACAGTATTTTATGATGGTAAAATAGTGGAGCATAAAAATATATGTTGCACTCATATAACTCGTAAAAACTATTGCTGCGCACTAAATAAGTCAAATAAAAATATAAATAGCTTACTTTTCTGTCCGCCTCCGTAGTGTAATGGTCAGCACGTTCGGCTACCGTTCTGGAGGTCCCGGGTTCGATTCCCGAGGGGGGTAAAATAAATATTAGTGATTTTTTCACTGTCATATTTATTCAATATTACCCTGGACTGGTACCTGAAGCGGAGGGCTGATCACCTTTCCTTCGTGTGTAAACGATCAAGATAACACTGCGTTTATATGACGCAGTGCCCTATGCACCATTGGGGTGCGGATAAGGGTTTAATTTTTATTATTATTAATAATTTATGTAATATTTATGGCACAAAATGTTTATAACTTTATAATTTGACGGTAAAACAAATATTTAAATAAATGAAAATATTATTTTTTGACTATTGCAAAATAATAATCGGGACACATTGTCCCAATAGTTTTGGTGAGTGGGTCGTATGTGTCCCCACAGTATTTTATGATGGTAAAATAGTGGAGCATAAAAATATATGTTGCACTCATATAACTCGTAAAAACTATTGCTGCGCACTAAATAAGTCAAATAAAAATATAAATAGCTTACTTTTCTGTCCGCCTCCGTAGTGTAATGGTCAGCACGTTCGGCTACCGTTCTGGAGGTCCCGGGTTCGATTCCCGAGGGGGGTAAAATAAATATTAGTGATTTTTTCACTGTCATATTTATTCAATATTACCCTGGACTGGTACCTGAAGCGGAGGGCTGATCACCTTTCCTTCATGTGTAAACGATCAAGATAACACTGCGTTTATATGACGCAGTGCCCTATGCACCATTGGGGTGCGGATAAGGGTTTAATTTTTATTATTATTAATAATTTATGTAATATTTATGGCACAAAATGTTTATAACTTTATAATTTGACGGTAAAACAAATATTTAAATAAATGAAAATATTATTTTTTGACTATTGCAAAATAATAATCGGGACACATTGTCCCAATAGTTTTGGTGAGTGGGTCGTATGTGTCCCCACAGTATTTTATGATGGTAAAATAGTGGAGCATAAAAATATATGTTGCACGCATATAACTCGTAAAAACTATTGCTGCGCACTAAATAAGTCAAATAAAAATATAAATAGCTTACTTTTCTGTCCGCCTCCGTAGTGTAATGGTCAGCACGTTCGGCTACCGTTCTGGAGGTCCCGGGTTCGATTCCCGAGGGGGGTAAAATAAATATTAGTGATTTTTTCACTGTCATATTTATTCAATATTACCCTGGACTGGTACCTGAAGCGGAGGGCTGATCACCTTTCCTTCGTGTGTAAACGATCAAGATAACACTGCGTTTATATGACGCAGTGCCCTATGCACCATTGGGGTGCGGATAAGGGTTTAATTTTTATTATTATTAATAATTTATGTAATATTTATGGCACAAAATGTTTATAACTTTATAATTTGACGGTAAAACAAATATTTAAATAAATGAAAATATTATTTTTTGACTATTGCAAAATAATAATCGGGACACATTGTCCCAATAGTTTTGGTGAGTGGGTCGTATGTGTCCCCACAGTATTTTATGATGGTAAAATAGTGGAGCATAAAAATATATGTTGCACTCATATAACTCGTAAAAACTATTGCTGCGCACTAAATAAGTCAAATAAAAATATAAATAGCTTACTTTTCTGTCCGCCTCCGTAGTGTAATGGTCAGCACGTTCGGCTACCGTTCTGGAGGTCCCGGGTTCGATTCTCAAAGGGGGTAAAATAAATATAAGTGATTTTTTCACTGTCATATTTATTCAATATTACCCTGGACTGGTACCTGAAGCGGAGGGCTGATCACCTTTCCTTCATGTGTAAACGATCAAGATAACACTGCGTTTATATGACGCAGTGCCCTATGCACCATTGGGGTGCGGATAAGGGTTTAATTTTTATTATTATTAATAATTTATGTAATATTTATGGCACAAAATGTTTATAACTTTATAATTTGACGGTAAAACAAATATTTAAATAAATGAAAATATTATTTTTTGACTATTGCAAAATAATAATCGGGACACATTGTCCCAATAGTTTTGGTGAGTGGGTCGTATGTGTCCCCACAGTATTTTATGATGGTAAAATAGTGGAGCATATAAAATATATGTTGCACTCATATAACTCGTAAAAACTATTGCTGCGCACTAAATAAGTCAAATAAAAATATAAATAGCTTACTTTTCTGTCCGCCTCCGTAGTGTAATGGTCAGCACGTTCGGCTACCGTTCTGGAGGTCCCGGGTTCGATTCCCGAGGGGGGTAAAATAAATATTAGTGATTTTTTCACTGTCATATTTATTCAATATTACCCTGGACTGGTACCTGAAGCGGAGGGCTGATCACCTTTCCTTCATGTGTAAACGATCAAGATAACACTGCGTTTATATGACGCAGTGCCCTATGCACCATTGGGGTGCGGATAAGGGTTTATTTTATATGTTTACTTAGCAATTCCGAGCACAGCACATATAAAAACACAGCTAGTAATAAGCGTGACACGTGTCTACTATTTGCTAGCAACTGACAAAATTTTATGGAAAAAAAAGCAGACAGCAAACAGCAACTAAGCAGACATGTTTGGACTTTACAACATTTTGAGTGTGTCCAAATACATGTTCACAAATCTGGATTATCTCCAATTACAGTTATTTTTCAAACCAGCCTATGACGGTCGTCAGCCCCGCAAATGCCTAGACTTCCATATTCGCCTTCATCTTTGAAGAGATGTGAAAAAATAATATAAGGTTTGGACTTGTTTACAAGCCAATGACCATATAGTACTAAAATCCTAGGTCCTAATGTATTTGTAAGCATTTTAATTATTTTAGTATTTATTAGAAATTCTCTGGGACAATATGTCCCTGCAGTATTGAAAGGGTTAAATGATTTTGGTAACTTATAATTATAGAAAAATAACCGCGCATCAAATGTTGACTTGTGAATCCAGACTCATTTAAACGTCGAAGAAAAGATTCATGTTTATCTCGTTTCTTGTTCTCAATATCCATTTAGATATAATATTCAATGTTTCAAACTTAAACTATGCAATTAAACAATTTATCAATATTGGTACAAAAAAGCGGTGGAGGCAGTTTAAAAATTTAGTCGATGAAGAATTTTGTGAAAGCTCTGGCCTTAGGCATCGAATCCATACGAAAGATAGCTTTTTAAAGACGTGGCGAAGTTAGCATTGATTAAGTTTCTATTTGTTAAAAAAAAAAACAAATACAATGATTTACAACATTTTTAATGTGTCCAAATACTTGTTCACAAATCTGGATTATCTTTTTTTTATTAACATAAATTGTATACATTTATTTAAATCGCAATTTTTTATATATTAAAAGACCCAACAAGCCACCTCGTATGTCTTGTCGGTGGAGTTCTTTTTTAATTCATTTTTATTGTTTTTGACCATTTTTACCTAATATACACACAAAAAAGAGAGAGAAATAAAGAATATATGGTAAACATTTTACAATTTTCATAAAATTAACTCTTAATCATCTACCCATTCCTTTATTTTGCCAATCTATCTTTATCTCCAATTAGGAATCAACATAACTCCTAATTCGAGATAATTCAGATTTGTGAACAAGTATTAGGCACACTCAAAATGTTGTAAATAAATTAACTGGTCAAATAATAAGCTAAAACTAAAAAAATGAAAAGATGTATTCTAGCGTTTCTCATGTATGTAATTATAATCCAGGATTCGGACCTCATATAAAAATTAAAGAGTTTCTGCTTAATAAAAAGCTTGTTTCATCTCACCATAGATTTCTCTAGTATAATTCTAGTAAATTCAAGCACTATGTTTAGAATTTTAATAATATGTATAGAAGTTCCAAGAATTTGAGTTGTGTTTGTCAATCATGGGTACAATTGATGAATGTTACATGTGTGTAAAGTGAACACTTAAACCAGCCTATGACGGTCGTAAGTCCCGTAAATACCTAGACTTCCATATTCTTCTTCATCTATTTTGAGATGTCAAAAATAATGTGAAAAATACAGTGATGTCTCGCATAACGAACGCTGCTCGCAGCGAACTGTCTGTTCGTCCATTCAGACGAATGTGTGGAAAACGGTGTATGATTGAGGTTCGAATGGTAATATAAGGAAAGAATGCAAGGGTGAGATAAACATTATTCATCAAGTTACAAAAGGTATGTTGAGATGGTTTGGGCATGTGAATCGAATGAGTAAAGAAATAACACTAAAACAAATTTATGAGGTGAATGTGGTTGGCAATAAAAGCAGAGAAAGACCGAGGAAAACTTAGCATGATAGAGTATTTCAAATACTTGAAAGTGGTCAGGTTAGGAGTCGGAATAATCGGCGAGTATGTTGTATAAGGAGATGCATGAATATGGAAGAGTCGAAGATTGTTTGCTAAGATAGATCAGTGGAGCGTTCTATTCTCTCTGTTTACCCATTTTTTATATTGTTTCACATTTTCGATAAATTTCGCAACTTAGTTAAAAAAAATTGCTTTGCAAGAGCAGATCTGTCAGGAAGCCTAGATACTTCTGTATCAGGTCTGGGCATGCGGTAGGACAGCTTTTAATCAATTACCCCTGGGAAAGCGACGTGAAGGTATGTTTTATTAGTTAATTTAGTAAATATACAATACAAAAAGATTGTGCGAGCCATTATGGGATCGAATGCAGAGCGTACACCGCAGTAACAAAAAACGCGCTTAGAGTGTCAGAAATGAAGACTCTAAGACGCGTATCTGGCAAGAGTCAACGAGAGAATAAGGAACACCAGTGTAAGAGAAATATGCGAGATCGAAGATGTCTTTAGGTAGTGAAGGCAACGAAGAAGATAGTGGTATACGCATATGAGGAGAATGGAACCATCTAGACTCCCCCACATTGCACTGCTCGACTAACCTCAAGGCAGACGATTCCCAGGCAGACCACCAAAGAGATGGATTGACAGCTGGGAATCTACATGGCAGTCTTATCCCTCTTAAAAACAGGCCACAAGGCCTACACCAAAAAGAAGAAGAACTTAGTAAGATTAAAATTAATATGTAGTCTAATTCTAGATGCTGTTAAATTAACATAATTGCTCAAAATGATATGTTTTTTTAATCTTGTTTTTTGTACTAGTTATCACATTATGATAATCATATGCCTTTACTCAATTTCACCAATGAATATAATTTTACTACATACTTTAAAGTAAATTATATACATCAAATAATTAATTCCAACGATTATTATCAAAGATAAAGATCTACATCATAATATTGGCGGTGTACAATCGAAGTTAAAAGTTCGGAAACATTTCAACATTTATATATTTTACAGCATTTTAAAATAACGAGCTACCTCTCTAAAACTGGTTGTATAATATTTAGGGATTAAGTTCGCTACACAAACATTATTTATATATTGAATGTTAAAAGAAAACACTGATTTTTTTAGTCTACGTAATTGTGTTTATTGTTAAAAAACACACGAAAATAAGTTTTGTAACAATCGTTTCACTTAAAACATTCGTTCGAAAAGGCTATAACAAGGCGAAACAATTGTCACAAATTTTATTTTTAATGTGTTTTTTAACAATAAAATACAATTACGTAGACTCGAAAAATCAGTGTCCGATTTTAACATTAAATATATAAATTAAAATAAAGTTCTACAAATTAAACGCAAAATCTATAAATAACTGTTTCATGAATAAGATTTATTCGGTAGAGTAATTAGTAGAATTAAAATTGATGATTTGGTATATTAAAGTCATAATTAAAGAGAAAGTCTAAAACAAAGAGGTTTTTAAGTAATTCAAATGTCACTTTGTGGTAATATCTATTTATTTTTAATTTACTCGGTAAATACCACTATTACTTAAATTTTATTGTGACTCGTGTTTCGATGCATTCCGTACCATTTTCAAATGAATCAGTACCAAGCTGGATAGAAATCTGTCAGGTAAAAAAGACTTCGATTGTATAATACACGTAATAAAAATAATTAATTTGTAAAAATATCTCCATCAAGCCATTTCGCCTGTGGGCAAAGATAGAACAATTCTAAAACATTATAACAGTTTTTGTAAGTTTAAAAAAAATGCCATTATTTCGGAATACCGCTCCTGTTTTTGAAATGCATGGTACAGACCGCTTCGTTTCGCTTACTTGTTTGCAATAAGTAGCGTTTTTTTTGGATACCTTCCATACTCTCAAAAGATGTTTTTATCAATGAATAAAATACTTTTTGAGTGTGAAATCAAGTTGTATCGAGTGTTCCCGTAATTTAATAAAGGTCTAAAATCATAATTAAGTTATACTAAAATTGCAAACAGAGTTGGCTCTCAAGATAAATTTCGATCATTGTAATGTGCATATTTGCTTTTTGGCTTATATGAACTAAGCCAAACAAAGCATCAATCCATTTTTGCATTTTTTTGGTAGACATACGACTCAAATCAAATCCTCAGATTAGGTTAGAACGATGATTAAAGAAAACACTTCGTTTTTCACCACTTGAGTTTTATTATAGACTACATGTTTCAGAAGTTAAACTTCCAAAATTCAGGTCTGTATAATAACTAAAATATAAAATACAAATGATGGAAGTTTAACTTCTGAAACATGTAATCTATAATAAAACTCAAGTGGTAAAAAACGAAGTGTTTTCTTTAATCATTGTAACATGTCTTACCACAAAGTTAATGCCGAAACAATAAATAAAATATAGGTTAGAACGCATTGTGCACAATCAAGCTCTGATTTTGACCCATTTAAGCTTATTAATACGCACTAAAGCTTTTTTAATTACGATTATATTGATATATTTTATAGGTTTTACGATATCAAGTCATTTTTTAAACGGTTTTAAAATATGTTAGATATTTGTTCGAATATTGATGTATAGAATGCAAGGCTGAAAGAGCATCATCGATAAAATTAAGAAAAGTGTGTTGAGATGGCATGCGAATCAAATGAGTGAAGAAAGGATAGTTAAATAACAAATTTATGAATCGATTTCCTTTTTTTCCCATTCTGACTGCCCGACAGTCCACGTTTTTCTTCCATACAGCAGTATGCTCCAGACTAGAGTTCTAACAACACAGGTAAAAAGTTATCCAGATTTGCGACTTATAATTTACGATAGAAGTGGTGCTTTTTATTTATTTATTTCAAAACATATTACATACATAAGTCATATATATACATATAATATTCCCGATGAGAAATTTCCATTTCTCATTTTGGGACATGAGATTAAGGTTAACAAGACTGGAACACAAATAATAAAGTAGGTAACAAAAAATATTTTTTTGAATAACCAAAACTAATACTAATACATGGCAAAATATAAAAACAATAAACAGGTATAATAAATAGGCACAAGAAGCATATTTAAAAGAAATAAATGAGAAAACATAAGGTTAGAAGTATATTTAAAATAAACAAATGAGAAAATATAAAAAAACATAAGGTAAAAACAAAATAAGAAAATATGACTAATCACTACATATAGATCTTTCCATAGTACCTTCTCAGATCATTTATGTTGGATCCCCGAATGGGTTTTATTTTATATATGTCAGGCAGCTGGTTAATGTACGTATTGGCAATGTAATTTAAGAACCTTACTCCAAATTTAGTAGTGTTTATCGGCTCCACGTGTATTTTGTTATGTCCTCGTGTATTATGATTATTTATCAATCCCGTTTTGTTCCAGGATGGCTCGGAGCACTGTCCACGGCCGTGGCTCTCCTGATATCCCCTGTGACGGTGGCCTGCTGCTTGCGCAAGTCCACAAGGGTCACGGCGGTCATGGGAGGCCTGGTGGCTGCCTTGGGATGCCTCTTCACGTCATTTGCCTCGCAGTTTCACCAACTGTTCTTCAGCTATGGTAAGCTTACTTCTATTTTACATGAAACATACTTTTTACTTCTTCTGCTAATGCCCTGTCAGGTCCTCTCCAACGCTGGGGATCATTCTGGCAAAACCTTTACGATCCTACGCCATCTGGGACAACTTCTTCACCTTTCTTATCCTGGTCCAGTTGCGATCATCGAACAGTGAAGGACATTGGTTGTTTGTTGGTAAACCAAGCAAGAATACAAAATGCCGAACCCTCTTCTAGTCTCTTCCACCGACAAGACACACAAGGTGGCTTGGTGGGTCTCTGCAAAAAAAGTTCTAAATATGTATAAATTGTGATTTAAATAAATGTTTACAAATAAAAACAGTAAAAAAATAAAATAAAATAAAAAGTGGAACGGAAAATCTGTAGACGAGAGTTAATAGTCCGACTTCTCCTGAGGAGTTTAACTTAGTTTCCTCCCAGCAATGACCAAATGCTGGGAAGTTCCTGATTGGCCCACACTAGATTATTCATCCTGTTCCCAACACAGATTAAAATAAAACATCTGTTTTTGCTTAGAAGAAACAAAAATCCACCTAATGATCTATAAACTTTGTACATAAAAAGCAAGGTAAATAATAAATGCAACTTCCATCTAAAAAAAAGAAGCCGCGAATGTTGTGTAGCCACGTTGTTTGCTCTTTGTCGGCTCCTCGGCGTCTTTCTGTCTTTCACTAAGAATATAAACAATAAAAAACTTTTCACGAAGAACATAAAATATGCCACTTCAACGCCCGGTCTGTGGTATTGGATTTGTAACTTATATTTGAGATCGACATGTCTTCAATATTTACTTTGAATTTTTAAAGAATTTTAAAATCTTTTTATCTTCATTTATTCTATCAGACACTGGATCATTAGATAACGCCTGAAAACATCCTTTTGAATTTTTTAAACTTAATTTTTGACCATTTCACAATATTTGTTTCAAAACCATTGTTCACGATTTATGGGTTTGTCTCCACTTAAGGATGATACTCCAAAGATGATATCTATGATGAGATATCAATAAAAATCTTCATGGAAACAACTCCTAATTGGAGACAACCATAGAAGTTTTGAACAAAAACTTGGACTCTAAATAATATGCTCTTGAATACTTACTTTTAAGGTGCTGTGGTCGGAGTAGGGGTGGGACTAGCTAGAGACTGTGCTACCCTCATGGTGGCGCAGTACTTCAAGAGGAAGAGAGAGCTGGTGGAAGTGTTTGTGGTCTCCGGAAGTGGGCTGGGCATTGCCATCATGAGCGCCTTCATAAAGGGAGCCATATCGTAAGTATACTTTGTTTGATATGTTTTCTTCTATCGTTACTGACGTCCTGTTCTCTTATACGTCTGTGAGATTTTGGAATGGTTGAAAGTTTTAGGAGTGTATATAACTGATTATGGCAACCTTCAAAAGGCACTGGGAGTGCATTTAGGATTCGCAGTGTCCGCATTTAACTGTATGAAAGCTGTCTGGAGATCGGATTAATACTCGGTGAATACCAAATACTACCTATACAATACCTGCATTGCTCCTATTTTCTTATACGGCTGTGAAACATGGCCCCTTACAAAGTCCCAGAGCAGCCGTATACTTTGCTATAGCTTTGGGAATATATGCCTTTGAAGAATTTTAGGCATACAGTGGTTTGACTTCGTGAGGAACGAGGAAATACGGCATAGGACGTAGCGACCCATGGTCACAACTGTCGGCAAGAAAAGGCGATTCAATTCAACTGAAAATTTGCGATTTTTTTTTATATTTGACGTTGTTGAAAGGAGTGAGCGATATAATTGCTATTAATTTTTTTTAAATGAATTTTAATGCGACACTACAAAATAATGATTTTATTCTTGGTCCACATATTTTACCCAATTTGTCTATCATGAATATCTTTGCTAGGCGTGCAACGTTATTGTCTTTGACTCTGTATAACGCACTCCGTCATCTTGTAGTGTGAATATTTCTTTATAGTCCATAGCTAAAAAAGGCTACACAAAAACAATTTGAATAACAATTTTGCAATTCTCACGAGGATTGGCGATAATAAAATTAAAAATACATAAATATAAATCTGTTGATTATCTTCCATGGCCATTTTGGGAAGTGGTCGGTACACACATAAATCAACCATGCCTTTTCGAAACCATACAAAGCAGTCAGTAATTGTTGTAATAGGCCAATTTGACCATTTTGGAATAATTGAACTTAGACAATCAAACGGAACGAGCGCACTCCATTCTTACCTATGATATTATCATATAATAGGAGACGATATTTAAATACCTTTGATATTATACATACATACATAAGTATGCACGAATATTGTTATAGATTCGATATTCTATCGAATGGGATATTATTTATATACATATATATATATATATATATATATATATATATATATATTTATATATATATATATATATATATATATATATATATATATATATATATATATATATATATATATATATATATATATATTTATATATATATATATATATATATATATATATATATATATATATATATATATATATATATATATATATATATATATATATATATATACATATATATATATATATATATATATATATATATATATATATATATATATATATATATATATATATATATATATATATATATATATATATATAACGTGGTAATATTTTCCTTCGTAAATTGGGTGTAAATAATATGTAAAGTGGGTGTATAATAATAAAATAAACAATGTGTTGCTTTGTAATTAAAGTTTATAATTAAAGTTTATTCTTAATTTATCTCATAATATTTTTCTATCTATCTATCTGATTCTGACAGTTCAGAATATTCTATTTTTTCTAACTGATGTCTTTTGTTTTATTAAGTGCGACGCATGCGACATCTGGTGGTAGATCTGTTTTATGTAGGTAGTATATGTAAGTACTTAATAAAATGTATAGGTAGGTACCTAGTTATTTTATTACATATATATATATATATATATATATATATATATATATATATATATATATATATATATATATATATATATATATATATATATATATATATATTATATATATATATATATATATATATATATATATATATATATATTATATATATAAATATATATATATATATATATATATATATATATATATATATATATATATATATATATATATATATATATATATATATATATATATATATATATATATATATCGTAGAGAAGACCTGCAGCAGCTGTACCCCCTTTTTTTCTTATAATATCTATTGTATTCTTGCCAGTGCCCTTTTCTATGACCTAAATTATACCAACACACAGGCCATTCCTTCGTGGGATCTATTTTGTTTTTTTTTATATATATATATATAAATATATATATATATATATATATATATATATATATATATATATATATATATATATATATATATATATATATATATATATATATATATATATTTTATATTAGTATTTATATTATGTTGTATAATGCAAAAGAATTTAAAATAATGAAAATAAAAAAAGACACCTCTATTTGGATTTGTGTAAGATCCGAATCCCGGATTATTTTTTACTCCCTGGGAAACGCTTGAAAACATGACTGTCAATTTTATGCAGCTTGTAATTTGACCAAATAGTCAACGAAAATACCTTTTTATACCGCTTGAGTATTATATTTAATTGTAACGACTACTTTCGAAAGCTGCAGTTGCTTTCATCGACAGGTGAATAGTAATACCAGTAATAAGTTATAACGAATAATGTAATAATTTCATTTGACCATTTATTTAATTCACAACGTTTTAAGCGTGTCCAAATACTTGTCCACAAATCTAGCTTTCTCCAGTTAGGACCTATTATCCTAATAGGAGAAACCCCAGATTTGTGAACAAGTATTTGGACACACTCAAAATGTTGTGAATTTAAAAAAAGATTAACCATATTTAGTTTCTTTTTGAGAAAAATGACATTTTCAACCATTTAAAACATTTTGAGGTTTTAAATTGTTCTTCTGTGCATGTCATGTCAGATCCCCCTGACGTCGACTATCACTTGTAATTGTCTTCGTCTTAGGCAGCTCTAAACAGCGCCTCAGCGGTCCTGATATAAAATGTATGATATTAATTTAACAATTGAACAATTCAACAAAAGAGGTTCATGGAAACAACTATGCTCACAAATGATGGGTGATTTCATAAATTCTGATCACACTTGACAAAGTTCACTTAATGAACGAAGAAAACGTGGATGTTAACCGTGAAGATGTTAATGAGATGATTGAATCTCATTCTGAATCCTTGACTAATGAATTTCTAATGGACCGACAAGAGAATTAAATTGATAAACAAATTGAAAGTGAGGAAGAAGAATCTGAAGAAATCATCCTTAACAATAAAAAGTATGAACGGAGCTTTTTTAAATATGATGGAAGAATGTAATCCCAATGGAGAACGCATATTTTAATTTATTTATAACAATAATTGACTGTACTTGTATGAAATTAAATATAATCTTTTTCAGGGCCATCGGTTGGAGACTGGGTTTGCAGGCAGTGACTGGGGTGGTCTTCCTGACCTTCATCCTCGGGACGTTCTACCGTTCCGCCTCTCTGTACCACCCTCAGAGGAGGGCCATCTTGCACCTCAAGAACCAGAACAAGATCAAGAGGAAGATCAAGGACAAGACGAAGATCGACGAGAGCCCTCCGTTCTTCGACTTCTCCACCCTCAAATCCAAGACTGTGAGGATTCTGCTGCTCTCGACCGGAATATCCGCATTTGGAATCAATACCCCTATATTTTATCTGGCACATCAAGCGGAGGAAGAAGGTACATTATTGTTTTTTTATGAATTTGACACTATGTCAGTTTGTTTCTCTTACATTAACCTACAAACATACACAAGTTGCATCTTTCACTGAAAGATAATAGCTAGATAATATAAGCGGTGTATTACTGTATTTCATTCACAGTATTTCGATTATATCCAATATTTATGAACACCTCATTATGTCATTTGACCGCTCTAGGCTTGGTATAGGCAATCGTGCTGCTGCTGTTTGTGAAAACACTTTATTCCAGATTTGTGATCAAAGATCTGATCACCATATTTTGTTACTTGACCGCTCCAGGGTTGGGCAAGGCCATCGTGCTGCTGCAGGCGTACCTCGGGCTCGGTGGACCACAGATTTGTGAACAATGATCTGAACACAGTAATCTCTTGTTTGACCTCTCCAGGGTTGGGCGATGTTTGTGAACAATGATCTGAACATACTTATCTCTTGTTTGACCTCTCCAGGGTTGGGCGATGTTTGTGAACAATGATCTGAACACACTAATCTCTTGTTTGACCTCTCCAGGGTTGGGCGATGTTTGTGAACAATGATCTGAACATACTTATCTCTTGTTTGACCTCTCCAGGGTTGGGCGATGTTTGTGAACAATGATCTGAACACACTAATCTCTTGTTTGACCTCTCCAGGGTTGGGCGATGTTTGTGAACAATGATCTGAACACACTAATCCCTTGTTTGACCTCTCCAGGGCTGGGCGAGGCTGTTGTGCTGCTGCAGGCATACCTCGGGCTCGCGTGGACCACGGGCTGCGCGGCTTTCGGGCTGCTCGTGGTCAAGTCCTCCCCGGAGTGCCGCATCGGGCGCCAGTACCTCTGCCAGGCCGCCGTCTTCATGTGCGGCCTCTCCATACTCGCCTTCACGGCCGTGCAGGGCAACTACCACGGCTACGTCATGTTCGCCTGGATATACGGTTCGACCTTTCTTCAATTTTCTTTCTTTTTTATTCTTCCTCCTCCCTCCTTCCCCGTTCCCCGTTCCCCGTTCCCCGTTCCTTATTCCTTGTTCCCCGCTCCCCGTTCCCCGTTTTCCGTTCCCCGTTCCCCGTTCCTCGTTCCTTGTGTCTTTTATTTAATAAAGTTACAAAAAATAAATAAAGTAAATTTAATTAGATTCATTTGCAAGACATTTCTACTTTTAACATATCTCAATACTATGTAGTTACGCTGTTCCTCTCCAGAAAAGAGAACAAGCCTTGTGTTTGAGCATTCCCAAGTTTTTAAAATACTAATGATCACAAGTTTTCCTCGTTTTTCCTCTGCTTCTATTTCTAACTTCACTTGCCTCATAAATTTGCTTTATTGTTCTTATTTCTCTCTTTCGATTCCTATAACCATCTTAACACACCTTTATTTTGATCAATAATGCTTATCTCAGCCATGCATTATTTCTTTATATCGCTTTATATTTTGCCACACACGTATACATATATTTTTTGTTGTTAGAAAGTTCTGCGAAACTTCCTTTAGTTACCTCGTTAATACTGACCATGATAATAATTGACCGGCTCACCATAACGAATTATAATTTACAATCAATATATCACTGCATCAATTCCATCAACAATGAACTTCATATGACAAATTATTATTTTCATTTTCAGGTATATTCTGCGGAGGATACCACTACTCGCTGAAGATGTACACATACGAGAGAGTCAGGTCTAGAAACTTTGCTAGAACTTGGGGCTTCGTGCAGTGTTCCCAAGCCATCCCCATCGCAATTGGAGTGCCTATATCAGGTTAAAAACCACACATACATCTAGTACCTCGTAAATTCTAGTGGACTTGTAGTAATAACAGTGTATTTCTAGCTTTTCTACCAATATAATTTCATATGTTATTTTGTCGATCAATGAAACGAAATACAACAACCCAACAAGATGCAAATTGCCAATGAGAAAAATGTAGCCAACATTCAAAATTCAAATAATCATAGATAAAAGATCTGGTTTAAATCTATGGAATGTACAAATGTTCAAATAAAATTTATTCAAAATTCAAATACTCATAGATAATAAATGTATTATCTGGTTTAAATCCATGGAATATACTGTTTATATAATATAAAAGGGACCCATACACGCTTCAATCAAATTTTTGTTTTCATTAAGTAAACTTACTCTAAATTAATATGTATATAATTAATTTTTGTGTGTTGTGAGTAAAATATAATAATGTTTTATTTTTGATTACAGGATACATAAATGTCGGGTGCGGTGGAAAATCCGGATATTACTTCAGCTCTACGTGTGTTATTGTCGGAAGCCTTGCTTTGTTTTTCATTGATCTTCACAGGAGGAATATTTCACGTCATAAGCATACCAGGTAAGTACAAATCATTAAAATTATATGATTGTTTATAAACAGAACAACGATCACTTACGTACTTACATGAGAGCCGTTCTTAATTAAGAGATTTTTATACTTATTTTTTTTATATAAATATGTACGAGGGTTAATGGTGATTCTAATATTTGTGTAAATAGGAGCAACGGTAGTCAAGTGCTGTGTGACTCCAAGAGGTGCCCGCAGAGAAGGTCTTCCTTCTCCAAGGAAACCGAAAGGGAAGGATCTCTGCCAGGAGCTGCTGCTGCAGCTGCTCTAGGTAATAACCTACTCATTTCTATATTCTAAATTATTAAAACATTTTCTCAAATATTGACTGATTTTGGTATTTCTTTTTGGTACCTACTAGTGAACAACATATCAAAAAACTCATATAAAACAACATTTCGTAATAAATATTTTTCATTCAAACCCTTATTCGCATTCCAATGGTGCATGGGGCACTGCATCATATAAACGCAGTGTTATCTTGATCATTAACATGAAGGAAAGGTGATCAGCCCTCTGCTTCAGATACCAGTCCAGGGTAATATTGAATAAATATGAGAGTGGAAAAATCACTTATATTTATGTTACTCTCCCTCGGAATCGAACCCGGGACCTCCAGTACGGTAGCCGAGCGTGCTGACCATTACACTACGGAGGCGAACATTTTGTATTAAATATACTATGCGCATCCTCCGTAGAAAGTAGAATCTACTTAGTCCAAAAATGCAAAAAAAAAAACGTACTACAAAAAAAATGTCCCTTAGGTACTGTGTTTTGAGTTTGGACAGCCGAATTTCAAAACATTCTTATTTCATCGTAACTATCACTACAGTCTGTTCACAGTTATTATACCTATAGTTTTTTATAATTATTTATTTGGCAGTATAAATAATTTTAAAAAAATTGAGGTAAAATAACTGTGAACAGAATGTACTTTGAGTATAACAGTCATTTTCAACATCACTATTGGACGAATATGACAATATCAGGGAAACATAGGTTTTTTACCAAAAAAATAAACAATAGAACACGACCTCCCAGCTCGACCGCCAACGTGCACTGACGACATCGTCGGTATTTCGACGGGCCGCGATTTGCAATGCCACACCAGTCGATTTATCGATTCTCAGCACTCTTGAATTTAACAAGCTAGGTATGAATGTTATATTCGTGTTACAGTTCTTGGTGGTGACATGGGCAGTCCGACGGGGGGTGAAGCCCACTCTGCACCGGAGATGAAAGCGGAACTAACGTGTATTTCTGAGGAAGGCCTTGCAGACATGGACTTGCCGGACAACTTGCTGGAAGACCTGGACTATATTGGCGATTGTATAACGAGCTGCAATAAGGTGATTAGATTCATCCACATTCTTGTTTTTGTTTCCATTTCATTTTGTATCTGACTTCATAACTAACTATACATCACGCCGCTTGCTCGCAAGAGTAGGCAGAGAGAACAGAACGCCACACCACTCTGTCTATGCAAACATTATTCGCTTTTTTCACGTTCATGCATCTCATGATGAGAATCTCATCATACATACCCGCCGATTATTTCGACTCCTAACCTGACCACTTTCAAGTATTTGACATACCTGATCGTGCCAAGTTTTTCTCGGTATTCCTTTGCTCCTTTTTCCAACTACATACGCCACATAAATTTGTTTTACCGGTCTTTCCACGCTCATTCGTTCCACGTGTCCAAACCATCTCATTACACCTTTCTTAATTTTATCTATAATGCTTTGAATTCCTTCCTTATTTCACCATTCGATACATATATATATCATACATCGGTTTGCCGCACATTCGTCTAAGAGATCGCATTTCGACTGCATTCAGTCTACTTACGTCCTTCTTTTGCCAACTCCAAGCTTCGCTTCCACACATTAAGGTTGGAACCAGGACTCGCACCTCTAGTTGAGCTTTCGGGGAAAGTGTTTTATTAAAATACAATAAATATTGAAGAAGGGTGAAATCACGAATGTAAGTCACATAGTTAGTGATTCAATAATAAATAAATCACGTATAATTTATTTTGCTTAACTAGCTGTTCCGGACATTGGTGAAAAACAGTTATTAAAATAAATGGGGTTTAAAATTTTACTTTTAATAATTAAATATTGAAAGCATTTACTTACTTTACAACATTTTTGGTGTGACTATATACTTGTTCACAAAATCTGGATTATCTCTAATTACATGAGTTATTTTCATATTATTTTTTGACATCTGAAAAAATAATATGAAAATAACTCCTGTAATTGGAGATAATCCAGATTTTGTGAACAAGTATTTGGACATACTCAAAATGTTGTAAATAAATTATCTGGTCAAATTTTAAGCTTAAATAATAAAGAATGAAAATGATACTTTCTGGCGTTTCTCATGTGTGTGATTATAATAAAGGATTCGGACCTCACATACTAATAAAAGAGTTTCTGCTCAGTAAAAAGCTTCTTTTCATCTCACCAATATATGTATGTCTCTAGTGAAGTTCTACTGATTCAAGAACAATGTTTCTAAATTGGTTCATATTTATAGAACTTCCGTGAATTTGAGTAGTGTGGTTGTCAATAATGGGAAGAATTGGTGAATGTTACACGTGTGTAAAGTCACTTAAACCAACCAATGACGGTCGTCAGCCCCGTAAATGCCTAGACTTCCATATTCTTCTTCATCTTTGATGATATGATAAAATTTAATATGACATTTACTTACTGTTTAGGTATGGTTAAGTTAGGTCATTTTTACTTTTTTACGATAATGTTAGTTATATTAGTATTTGACCACTCACATTATTGAGTATTGTAAAAAAAATGGTGTTGTATTGAATATTAAATTTATAAAATATTAAATTTTCTTTTCTAGGTGGAAAACTATCTTATGCTTTCGGAGTATGAAAACAATCTCATAGCCGAGATGCCCGTGATCCTCGATCGCAAAGGCAGGAAGTGGTCGCTGGCCAAAGGAGCTACCAGGACGGTAGGAATAGGAGGAGTGACCCTCACCTCCGAGCAGCCGCCAGACCCCGACGAGTGTCAGGTCTCCAACTGCAGCAGAGCCAATAAGTGGAAGCTGACTCCTCAGCACGCAGCTAACAATAGGCTGATCACTGTCATCGACGAAGCGTCAGTGTAATGTGTCAATCGTCTTAAATCGTCATGGTGTTTCACACTGATAATAATAAATAATAAATAAAAAATTCAAGATTTTTTTAGTTTAGTGGTATTTCTATCTAATGTTTTTGAAGTGATCTATTGAAATAAATAATAGGCTGATTACTGTCATCGACGAAGCGTCAGTGTAAATTTGTAAAAAAGTTTTGCTGTCTCACGCTGATAATAATAAATCAAAAATCATTTATTCAAATTTTTTTTTAAGTTTAGTGGAATTTCTATCTAATGTTTTTGAAGTGATCTATTGAAATAAATAATAGGCTGATTATTGTCATCGACGAAGCGTCAGTATAAATTTGTTAAAAGTTTTGCAGCCTCACGCTGATAATAATAAATCAAAAATCATTAATTCAAGATTTTTTTAAGTTTAGTGGAATTTCTAATGTTTTTGATCTTAGTGATCTATTGAAATGAATAATAGATTATTCTGTCATTGACGAAGCGTCTGTGTAAATTTGTCAATCGTCTTAAATCATAGTACTAGAGTTTTGATGTTTTACACAGAAACGCCTTAAAAAAATTAATTACAGTGAAATTTCTATCTAATGTTTTTGAAGGGACCTATTGAAATAAACTATGGATGATTACTGTCATTTACAAAACGTCTCTGTGATTTCATCAAAAGTCTCAAATCATACTGCTAGAGTTTTGCTTTTTCACTCTGAATCTAAATCCAAAAAAAAATATACATTTATGATTTTTTCAAATTCATCACCTGAATGCAAATCTTTCCTAATTACACATATGGAAAATTGGAAGGGACAATTGTTTTTTCTATCAATGATTATGTGTTATTTAATTTTGAATACAATACGAAATATGATAATAACAGCTTTTGTGCGGTTTATTTCAATGTTTTCAATATATGTAGACTACAATACACAACTATTTTCAAGTTCACAGATAGTTTATTTTTCTGCAAATCCGTATTTTTATGTAATTTATAATAATCCGACCTTTTAGCGTTCCGATCATACCCTCAATTTCAAATACGATGGATTATAGGGATTCTAGTGTATTAAGATTCATAATCTTTGAATACTTATTTATTTAACTTTTTTTAAATTCTACAAAATAAATCGGTTAAGAACAAAATTTTCACTTATTCGTTAAACTGTTTTTTAAAAATATATGAACATTGCGGGTTTATTGCTAAAAAGCAATATCCTCCAGTCAAAAACAAACTGTAACAAAACCCTATAGAGCCGTTTAAAATCACAGGGCTTATGTATAAGTTTAAACCAAAAAAATACATAAATTGCAATCGATCGCAGTAAAATACATGAATAAGCACTAAATTTAATTATATTTGACTTAGAACAGTTATGCACTCGAGGAATTTAAAATCAAATAAAATCCTCAACATTATAGGAAACCATGAAATAATTTTCTACAGATTGATGTTATTATCAAAAAATAAGTTTTGTATTCTTAGGGTGAGCAACCATTTTTGTATTTTATTTATTTATTATTATTAAAAAAAACTTTTATTGATTGTGAGTAAAAAAATGTATAAATAAATGTCACAGTAGAAATAAATAAAGTAAAAAATTCAATATACGTACGTACACGTTAAATAAATAGCAATTCGAAATAATTGTATACATTTACTAAATAATATTCTTAATTACTAAGTATATTTTTTATTTATTTTTTTCGATACGCATAAAGGCAATGAAGTCAAACTTTAACCTATTACCTAATAATTAAAATATTTTAATTAATTTAGCTGTATTAGGAACTCGATCAAATGTTAGCTTTAAAATTATCTAGTTTGTCTTTTTAGAGACTTGCCGTAGTATAATTAGTTTCATTTTATTGACAAATGGAGGAGTCCAGTGCTACCTACCTCAAAAATATGTAATAGATTTTTTTTTTAATTGGAGATAATTCTTTTAAGTATTGAAAATTAAGTCCGTGTTTTTACGATTCTTAAAATATTATTATTAATGATATATAGAATAAATTATATTGTCATTTAATAATCTCTCTGTTGTTATAACGATCTGTAAACTCGGTAAAGTATCGTTTTGTAGGTTAATCGAAAATTAACTTAAAAACGTTAAGTATATATAAATCTATTTATATAGATATAAATATAAATTTTAAAATAAAATTAAAATAAACCCCGAACATTATTGTACAAAATTGTTTTTACAATACTGTTCAACTAAATTTTTCAGAATCAACTGTTATAATGTTGCTAGTAATTACATTTTCTATCGAGTCATAAGATAATTTTGTCGGTTAGTTTTTATTCTAATTTATAAACACATGGCTTAGTTTTAATAATCAATTCAATGATTTTAATTGAATATTTTACGATGTTCCTACATAGCATAATAAAACAACAAAAAAACACTACGAAATCGTTTATAATATATTTTTCTCATCTTTCTCATTTTTGTCATCATTATACAGTAAAACCTCGATATGATGGACCTCTATTTAACGAACTTCGGTTATAACGGAAAAAAACGGTCAAATTAAAAATAAAGTCCTGTCAATATTATAATGTGATCAATTTTTTGAAGCCATAATAATCACAAATTATGTCTCAAAACTTCAAAAGTGCAAATAAAACTTGATTCTTTTTTCAAAGCAGGATTACCGAAAGTAAGTGCGTCGATATCAAACAGCAACGTCATTTCAGGACGAGTATCCGAAGACAATAAATAGAAATTCGTTTGTGTTTCGTATTGTAATAAATTAATATTCTAAATACAGTGTTTTTTTAACGTTTTTTGTTTAATTTTAAATCTTTTTTATAAACGGACTTAAGGCTTTAACGGACACCTCCTCCTCCCTCTAATCAGTCCATTATATCGAGGTTTTACTGTATTACTGTATAATATCAGTTTTACTGTATATTGTCAGCCATTAATTTGGTTAAAGTTTCACATTAATATTTACCATAAAGTTTCTAAAGTTGTAAGAGCTTCTTTACACCAAGTGATTTTTTTAAACTTAAATATTATTTTATAAATCCGTGTCAGTTTTATTCTACTGATTTCAAGAAAAACTTAAAGCTGTCAGCGGTTACCTTTATAAAAATATTTTGCTCAAATACAAATCAATACAGAAAAACTGAAAAAGTAAATAATTCAACCATCACAATTAACAGTTTGTTTTGAATGATAGGCACTCGCAATTTGTAAAAAACATTCAATGCAATTGGTGAAAAAATAGACCTAGCTTGTGCAAAGTTTCTTCAACTTATAATATTTACTAAATATAACGATATTTATGAATAATTAAATGCGTTGTTTTTTTTCGTACGGCCTAACTTTTCACTGCCATTTTAATATTAAGACGTACTCGTATACAATAAAAATAAAAATAATATTATATTTTAGCATTTAAGGGTTTTTTATTCTTCAAACATATTTAAAAAATACTGCCAAATGTATAATGTACAATAAATCTAAGGGAATAACGTAAGCATACATTTCAATAAATTTAATCGATTACTTACGTTAATTGGTGAATTTTTCACTATTTATTTTCAATTTCTTATCAAGCGATGTTTGTAAGATAGATAATTTACAAAAATCTTTTTAAAAAAATCTTATAATGATAAATATATATGTATAAAATAACGAAAGCGGCGCTCTTAAATTTTCCAATAAATAAATAAATGACCTTTCCAAAAAAAAATATATTTCATGTACTTTTTCAAATAGTACGTTATTTTACTGCAAAATGCATAAATTTCTCTTCATCTTCAATGTCGATCAAATGTTTTTTGGCAATTTTAACATTCGCAACTCTTTAAATTTTCTTTATTACTGGAAAAAGCAGATTTATTTACCTTTTTATCAAAATATTGTAATTAATGCTTCTCTTTACGAAACCATGCTATTTTTTTTTCTTTTATAAAAATGTATTTGAGATCATATAATTAAAATGTAACTTTGTTTTAAAATCACTTTAATATTTTATTATAACTTAATTCTAATGTCCACCGGTTTCGAAGCTAACCGCTTCTTTATCAACATTAATTAAGTATTAATCACTCTTGATAATGAAGCGGTTAGCTTTGAAACCGGTAGATATCATAATTAAGTTGTAATAAAATATTTAAAGTGATTTTAAAACAAAGTTACATTTTCATAATAAAATGGAAAATCACAAAGTTAGTGCTTCAAATATAAATAGTATTTGAGATTATTTTCTTTTTTTTTCATATTTTCGTAAATGTGATTTCGATTTCACAAATAAATTTTTAATTGGAAATAATAAATAAAATAAATAACATGGAGCAAAGCTGTCGCAATTACCGGTAGTATTTATTTAAATAACTTATTTATATAAAATAATGAGACATTAAGCTAAATTTTAAATAAAATCGCCTGGTTTTAGAAAATCTCTGTGATTTTAATATTCACTGTAAAATAACTGTAGTAATAAAATATGTTTGAATCAATACGTATAATATTAATTTATTTTTTAAAGTAATGCGTACTCTGTCCATCAGTTTGGGTATTCAAGCAATTTCATAGAATTGAACATCAATTATTGCAGGTTTATAAATTCGTGATAGAGAAAAATCGCATAGTGTATTTGATAGGTACACAAAAGTTTTTTTTTTATTATTCATAAGATATTTTGTATGAAATATTATATTTTACAATACCAAATTTATCTTTTTTACATGTCCTCAACCAATTTGTAATCAAGCAGTGTATAACTTTTATACTGGAGAAAATATTTTTACTATTACTAGACCTGTCGGTTTTTAAAATATAACATAAGACATTTTTGTACTATTTTAATTGAAAAACAAGATTTTTTAACGTTTATAGATAGATAGATACCTACAACATTTAACTAAATATTATAGTTAAGTGAGTAGAAAAATATTATAATTAAGTGATAAAAACATAAAACTAACGACAAAAAAATATTCGTAAATAAGTACTTTTTTAAACTATTTTTTTTTGTATAACTCGTTTAAAATAAGGGTCTTAGTGGAATAAAAATTAAATGTTTTTTTAAACAAATAAAATATAACACATGCTACCAATAAAATTTAAACAATTCTGTATTTTTGGGGAGCTGTTAGCATTTTATTTAGATTATTTATTGTTTACTCAAACGTAACAAATATATGTATTTTTTTTTCGTGGTATTTAGACCCTTATTTCAAACAAGTTTTCATTTTTCAGTGTTTTTTGTTTGTTTATATCGTTAACAATGCACTTTTATATTGGAAACATTATGTGTCCATTTTAAATGATGTGTTCAGTCATTTTTTTGCAATCAAAAAACGAATCGAGTAAATATTATAATAACCAAATGAATATCGATTTTTTTAACATTATTCTTTATTAGGATTGATTAAAACATTGTAATGATTGCGTTATATAACCGAAGGTACTTGAGTTTGGTGCTTGTTTATAACTATGTAATAAAAAAAATGTAGGTATTATCGTGAATAGTAAATATTTTAAAGCCATTAAAACATTTATAGTAAGGGGAGATTTTTCACCAAATTACTTTCCGTCTTCAAAAATTTTCATCAACATTTTTTTAGTGTCACGTTAGATGGGGTATACCCCTCCTTAGACATCCTAGGTGCCCCAACTGACTTTGATCTCCCCCCTAAAGACCGGTCCTACATACCAATAAATAAAAATATAGAAAAAATATTTCGAGATAAATCAGAACTGCTAACAAACAATTCTTACATTATAAAAAATATGTGAACTTTTTATCGCGTTTAATGATTTTTACTAAGACTTGAAATATTTACATTTCACCTTAATAATTTAAATTATTGATAGTGTGTTATATATGGTACATATACCTTAAAATGTTAAAACCTACATATATGACGATTTTTCTAGAAACAGTATATTAAATATGTAATAGGATTCGTACCTTTACTTTTATACTATACATAAAATAATGTTGAGAAAATGCCGTATTTAGATTAATGTATTTAATGTTTTCATTCTCCATACTTACTGATGAATAAAAAATGATATTTAACCCTTTCTTTCGAAGTTAAGTCGGTTTAAATTTTTGTATATTTTTATCAATTGCTACATTATTACTATGTACGTTTTATTTTGTGTCATATACCACTCATGGTACAAAGCCATATTTTTATGAATTTTTCCCCCACCTATGTTTTTTTTAATTCGTTTTCCGAATTCGAAATTCGTACGCACGAAGTGCATACAAATCAATAACCGCACGCATTCATTTTTTCCCGAACGGAAAGTGAATTCGGAATTTTGACAAGCTTGATTTTGTTCATTCGGAATTTAGTCATTATCCGTTATCAAACTTTATCCCCTTTTTTGGTAAGCTTATTTTGTGAATGAAAATTATAAATAAATTATGTATACTTTGTATTTTTGAATATACTTACTACTCATGGTATGTTTAAAAAGCCAAAATATGCATAATTTGTTTATAATTTTCTTTCTAAAAATTAGCTTACTTTTAAGTGGGTATATAGTATGATAACGGATAGTTAATACATAAACTAAAGATTCTCTTATGTTAAAAAATTATTTTATGCGTAAAAACAGAATGAAAACACGTTTTTCAGAAATCGAATTCGGAATACTGACAGCATGTGGCAACACTAAAAATTAAGATGCGGAATGACAAATTAATTAATTTGATTTGACGTTCATAGTTACACTTTGTTATACTTTGATAAATACATATAAAAACATCTATGAAACATCATTGTATTTTTATGTTGTATTGTCTTTTCTCTCCACAAACTAACTCCAGACTCTTCTATCACTTGCCAGCTTCTTTGCATCCTCAAAGTATCACCCTTTGCGTCCCAAACAAGTACTGCCAAAGAATTGTCAGCAGTGGTTGTTCAAGGCAGCGGGAACTCAATGCCTTGTAAAGAGGCAAGCTTTATCAAGTTTTTCGGGGTGGCATAGGAGTACCTAGCCTGTCATATTTGTACATTACCTATTCAATATGTAATAACACTATTTAGATATAATTTTTTATGAAAAACTAATTTCATTACCTACCTACTAGAACTAAATTAAATTAACTTTTTTTATAATCTGATTTACGTTAAATAAATAATAGGAACAATATTATTAATAATATTATAAAAAATACATAAATACCTAGTCCATTTATTGATCTTCCATGTTAGAGATTAAAACATAGGGAACGTGTTAGTTTGTTAAATAAATGTATGTCGTGTTACGATTTATTTTGTTGGATCATTTTATTTGTTTTGTTTCAAAGTATTTATTGAAACTTAAGTTATTTTGTTCTTTTGTAAATCATTAATTTATTGTATAACTTAAGGATAGTATGTAGATTTATCAAAGAAATAAAATGGTTATGATTTACAAATGTTTTTATATTTATTTGGTCATGCCCTTTAGAAATGATTAAAATACCTTCATATGCCCAAAGATAACTTTCAGCATAACCACAGATCAGCATTTTCAAAACTGCAACATGTTCATTTTTCTTTTCGTAGATTTTTATTGTTGAACTTTATTTCTATTGGTATTGCAAATTGTTGGTAAATCTAGAATGCTATATGTATGTAAAAAAAGTTTAAAGTACTTTTTTCCTTCCAAATCTTAAAATAACGGGTAATTGAGTAAAATATTGTCTCGCTCCATAGTGCAGTGGTTAGCATTAGACTACCATGCTGGAGGTCCCAGGTTTGATTCCTAGGGGATGAAAATAAGTTTAAGGGTTTTTTACTCAAAATATTATTTAATATTATCCTAGACTGGTACCTGAAGCGCAGGACTGATCACTTCATAATATAGACCATGAAATATAAACATTGAATCAATTTGATTTAATGCCCCGTATACCATTGGGTAAAGGTAAGCGTCAGTAGTAGTAAAATGTTACAAATTGAATTTTACAACTAAGGGAAGGTTGATAATGTACCTGAAAAAATCATTTCATCGCTTCTAACTTTTGTGGTTCGCTTACAGTAAAAATGCAACATAAAAGTTCAATCATATTATTCCACCATATCAATCTCAATTTTTGTAATTTTCAACCGTAAAGGTTGCAAAAAAAACGTAATTCGGAAACCTAAGACAGAATTATAATTTATATTATTTTTCTGTGCATATAATCTTTTTAGTCGAATATTTTTACTGTTTCCAAGTACCTAGTTAGGTACCTATCAACATTTTTAAAAATTCTATTCATAGACAATTGATACACAACCACCGACGCCACAGATAATGCTAAATTAACCATGACAGTTCCAAAACGACCGAAAACCCGTCAATGGGTTCCAGGATATTTGTCCGCATACTGATTAATTATAAAATATCGTTCAGATTTATTTCCTCGAACCTCGGTCGTGATTGAATTGTTAGTCATTAACGTCAATTCTTAGAGTATAATTTATTTAATATTATCGGTTTCCGTAAATGGGAACGCATTGTTATGGCATATGAAATTCTTCACTTTTTACCCTTGATTTGCTTCGTTCTCTTCCCGGCTACGTTTTTGCTAACGTGAGTAAACATCTATGTAGTTAATTAAAAATCAATGTAGACGGCTGCTAATCGATTTTTGCCAACCGCGATAGCGTTGTTTCGCACGTTGCGTACGCCTAAATTTTGTAACTGACTTTTTTGCAGGTACATTTGGGCCGTGTTATTGGAGCACGTAGAACCAGATTTCCCGTACATCAGCGATGCGGCCGCGTACTCTCCGGAAAGCTGTGTATTCGCACAATTGATAAACATCGGATGTGTCATACGTACGTATTGAAAAGCCTATCCGGTATTTAAGTAACGCCGCTCGAGTGTCGATACGATATACGATATAACCGCCGTCTTGTCTATGTTGAAGATCAAATTTCCATTTTGTTTCTCGCCAGTCTATACCTAGGATATTTCCATTGTAGGTGATAAACTGATTGTGTGAGTTGAAAATCCGCGATGTCTCCGCGACGGGACAGGAATAAGAGCGGCAAGAGGGACCACGGGGGCCACGGGCGCGGAGAGAACGGCTCGGAGAACAGCCGGGGGTCCTACAGCTGCAACGAGGTGTGGACGGAGCACGTCAGCTCCTCCGGGAAGAAGTACTACTACAACAGTCTCCTGGGCATCTCCCAATGGGACAAGCCGGCCGACTGGGTCGACCCGCCCGGCAGGAGAAACCCCCCGCGGGAAGAGGAAGCCCCCGAGCACAGCTCCAAGAGGTACAAGGACAGCGGGGCCAACCACTCGGACAGCTACAGAGACCATTCCTCCCGAAACCCCCATTACTCCAATACCCACGCTTCCGAAGTCCAAGTCCTGCACGATACGGACACTTCCTCGGGAGGCAGCACTCCCGTCCTGGACACGGCCAATAAAACCAAGCCGTCGGCTCAAGAGACGCACAACGCCGTCCCGATGGTCAGCGCTCTGCCCCGAAACCTCTCCCACCAAGTGACCACCGCTCCGTCGGTAACGTACTCTTCGTCAGCTATGAATCACTGCGCCCCGATACATTCCGAATCCGCCAACAGACACACCCCTCTGAACATCCTTCTCTCCAAGTCGAAAATCGAAGGGATCCAAAACACGGGAGCTTACGGTAACTTCACTCAATCCGAGAGCCCGATGCTTTCGCCATCGCTGTCTAAATACGTCTCCAACGACCTCGTCAAGCACGTCACAGGTTGGCCGGCGGAAGTATTGGAAAGGCAGGCGCAGAAGTACTCGGACGAGGCGTACACGCTCGGGGACCTGCAGTGCATGCGCGTCTGCACGGAGCTCAAATGCGCGCGAGCCGTAGTGCGGCACATGGAAATAAAGGCGACTCTTCAAGACCAAAAGCTGATGTATTTGAGACAGCAAATCGAGTCCATTAAAGAAGTCAAGTCCCAAAATTCCATTATATCGAATGATTTGTAAACTGAACAGTACTAAAATATGTGCAAATCTTAACTGGATCCTTGGAATGAAACATCTCACGTTACGTTATCATGTGTCCCTGTTCTATTGAATAGTACATAAGTGTTATTGTGTGCCGATGTCTATATTTTGCCTGTATTTTACGTCTTATATCGTCATTCAACGTGCATACTGCGAGTATTTACACTAATTCTTCGTCACTTGACCATATTTGTTTGTAAAGACAAATATTTATATTTTTGTATGTAATTTTCTAAGAATTGGAAAGAATTGTTTTTGAAACATTTCAAAAGTATTCGGATAGTGGGAATTACTTAAGCATTTTTCTCATGTTCCAGCATCGCTTGGAACGTATATCTGTGTATATGGGGAATCCAGTGTATTTTGACCACAGCTCGACTTTTGATGTTTTATGGTAACAGATTAGTTTCGTTGTTTGCCAGAAAGGAGTGAATGTATTATATTTCTTCCATATTATTAGAGTATTATAATAAAATAAAATAAACTATACAAATTTAAGCCATTGGTTAGCAGAACTTTTGGGGTTACTGTGCCAGAAATACCGTGATTAAAACATAAATAATTCAAAAAGTAAAATGTGTCCCATAATTTATAAAGACTCTGTGTCATTATTTTATCTTCGGCGTGACAAAAATATCTCCCTGAGTTTAGTCAACTAAATGTATGCAACGTTATAAAAAATTGCTTAATGTCTACTTCTTTTTACATTGAACACTGCGAATCAAATGACTCCTTAGTTTCTTAATTCACTAATTTCTACTTAATTTCTTAACGTCGTTAATTAGGTCAGGACCTTATTGACGACAAGTATCAGAGAAAATTGAACGCCACACCACTCTGTCTTTGCAAACATTCTTCGCCTCTTCCACGTACATGCGTCTCCTCATACATACCTGCCGATTATTACGACTCCTAACCTGACCACTTTCAAGTATTTGGCATACCTGACCGTGCCATGTTTTTCTCGGTCTTTCTCTGCTCCTATTTACCAATTACATTCGCCTCATAAATTTGTTTTACCGTTCTCTCCTCACTCATCCGTTCCACATGTCCTAACCATCTCAACACACCTTTCTTAATTTTATCGATAATGCTTATCTCAGCTTTGCATTCCTTCCTTATTCAACTATTCGAACATCTATCATACATTGTTTTGTCGCACGACATCCAGAGTTGAAAGAAATTAAGTAGGGGTGCGTGCAATAAACCAATAAATAAAATTAAAAAATTATGCAATACACGGATTATATTTGTATGTATCTTTTAGAGTAATATCACAATATTTTTCCGCCTCCGTGCTGTAATGGTCAGCGTGTTTAGCTACCGTGCTGGAGGTCCCGGGTTCGATTCCCAGGGGGGGAGGTGAAAATAAATATTAGTGATTTAACACTGTAATATTTATTTAATATTACCCTGGACTGGTTCCTGAAGCGCAAGAGTGATCACCTTGCCTTCATGTAAGTAATGATCAAGATAATACTGCGTCAATTTGATGCAGTGCCCTGTGCACCATTAGGTGTGGATAAGGGTTATAAATAAAATAAAAATAAAAAATATCACAGCTTTACACAACTTACTTTTCGCGGAAACAAACTAGGTTTAATGTGCTTTGTTTTTGTCGTTTCTCTTTAAGTATTTTTGTAATATTACAACTGATTGTAAGATGTAAATGGATCATTTTATTATTAATTTCAATGTAAAGCTTATTGAAGAAGAAAAAAAATCTTAATATCGACGGTCCCTATAAAAATTACTCTATCTGCAAATCTGTTACTGTACAGGAGAGAGCTTAGAAGATTTTTTTAACGTGTTCTTTTCATATTAATTAACGGTTTTATCTGAAACTCTAAACTAGTGTTATTCAAAAACACGATATAATAATGTATTAAGTCTTTATTGTTTCGGCATTAACTTTGTGGTAAGACATGTTACAATGATAAAAGAAAACACTTCGTTTTTTACCACTTGAGTTTTATTATAGACTACATGTTTCAGAAGTTAAACTTCCGTCATTCAGGTCTGTATAATAACTGACCTGAATACGTCAGTTATTATACAGACCTGAATGATGGAAGTTTAACTTCTGAAACATGTAGTCGATAATAATAAAACTCAAGTGGTAAAAAACGAAGTGTTTTCTTTAATCATTGTAATCAATGTATTAAGTCGTTTTAAAACTTTATGTTTTGTCAAAATTAAGTAGTTAGCGTTTTAGGAGTTCAGTTCATTTCGAAAATTCCATGTAGATAGCGTCTTATAAGCCTGAAAACTAGGCGTAATTTATTTTATATATTTTTTTTTCATTTATATTTGTACATAACGGTCTGTCGATAACGTAAGCAAATATCTCAAAATTGACAAAAATGTAGTTAGAGCACTTTACATAAGGCACGTCGATTTTATTCTAAATTTTCAATGTTTAACTTATTGAAGAAGAAAAAAATATAATATGAATTGAAAGTGTTTGCACAACCCTGAAAGAATCCCTAACACAGTGCTCCGCAAACTTTTTACAACTACGACACACCAAAATTCTTCCTAGAATTCCGCGGCACACCAAAAGCTAAAAAATATAGACCATTGAAAAATTATTTTGTTATAATTTATAATTATAATAATCATTCTTTACTACATCTCGAAAAATTGAAAAAAAAAATTGTCATTGTGCGTTAAATATATATGATGAATAATTATAAAATGTCAAATACATTAATTTTACCGCGGCACACCTGTATCCGGCTCGCGGCACACCAGCAAGCCACGGCACACCGGTTGCGGAGCACTGCCCTAACACACTGTCCAAAATTTATCTGATACTTTTAAAGATCGTGACGTCAGATCCGACTGATCCGGTATTTCTCGCTAGAGTACCAAAAGTCGATATATCGTTTTTTTTCATTTAATTGATTTGGCGTTTAATTTGTAGAACTCCATTTTAATTCATGTATTTATTTTTAAATCAAACAGATTTTTTGAGTCTACTAAGTTGTATTTTATTAAAAAAATAATAATAATAAAACCCTTATCCTTATCCTTAACCCTTACCCCAATGGTGCATAGGGCACTGTGTCATATTAACGCAGTTTTATCTTGATCGTTTACACATGAAGGAAAGGTGATCAGCCCTCCGCTTCAGGTACCAGTCCATGGTAATATTGAATAAATATTACAATGAAAAAATCACTTATATTTATTTTACCCCCCTTGGGAATCGAACCCGGGACCTCCAGAACGGTAGCCGAGTGTGCTGACCATTACAATACGGAGGCGGACATTATTAAAAGAACACATAAAAATTATATTATTTTTTGACATCTCATCAAAGATGAAGAAGAATATGGAAGTCTGGGCATTTACGGGGCTGACTTCCATATTCTTCTTCATCTTTGATGAGATGTCAAAAAATCATATGAAAATAACTCCTGTAATTGGAGATAATCCAGATTTTGTGAACAAGTATTTGGACACACTCAAAATGTTGTACATAAAAATTAGTTTGAAAATGCCATAACTAGGCGAAACAACTGTCACGATATTAATTTTTATGTGTTTTTTTCATAAAATACAACTTAGTAGACTCAAAAAATATGTATTTGATTTAAAAATAAAAATTGATACATAAATATCGGATTGTGGTAACCAAACGGTTAAACAAAATATTGATACAAGAACGCGTCTTTATAATTTTTTAGTGTTATATATGCACATGTCAAATAACTATATCGCTCACTCCTTTCAAGAACGTCATAAATCAAAAAACTTGATTTTTCAGGAGAACGTTTTTAATGTTTAAAAATATAACACAATGTACAACATTTTGAGTGTGTCCAAATACTTTACATCTCACCAATAGATGTCTCTAGTGAAGTTGTAGTGATTCATGAACAAGGTTTCTAAATTGGTTCATATATATGGAACTTCCAAGAATTTGAGTAGTGTGGTTGTCAATAATGGGTAGAATTGGTGAATGTTACATGTGTGTAAAGTGATCACTTAAACCAGCCTATGACGGTCGTCAGCCCCGTAAATGCCCAGACTTCCATATTTTTCTCCATCTTTGATGAGATGTCAAAAAAATAATATAACACAATGTATTAAAAATAAATATCAAGCCACTTACTGAACTTTTAACTATGCAACAGATCTTTTTAGGTAAAATCTGAAGGTTTTTTCTCCATTTGAAAAATATTTAGTATATTTAAAAAAAAAATTAAACAATACTTTTTCTTCAGAATGCAAAAACAACACTTTCTGCCCTGTAACGGGTAAATATTAACTTAAAAATATGTCTCTTTTGCTGGGATATAGTACATTTTCTGGGCATTCCGAAAACATGCACAACTGAAAATTGACAATTTTTTATTTATGACGTTCTTGAAAGGAGTGAGCGATATTTTATACGACTTGACTATTGGTTTAAGTAGTCTACTATTCCGATGAAATGTGGTCGTTTTTCCTTGTCTACTACAGTTAAGAATAATATATGTAGTTCTAATCATTTTTTTGTCCGCCTCCGTAGTGTAATGGTCAGAACGCTCGGCTACCATTCTGTAGGTTCCGGGTTTGACTCCCAGGGGGATTTAAATTAAATTAATCTAATTATTAATCCAATCAAAATATAAGTGATTTTTTCCACTCTTAATATTTATTCAATATTACCCTGGACTTGTACCTGGAACGGAGGGCTGATCACCTTTCCTTCATGTGTTAACGATCAAGATAACACTGCGTTTATATGATGCAGTGCCCTATGCACCATTGGTGTGCGGATAAGGGTTTAAAGAAGATGAAGAAAAAACATTTATTTATACATTGGCCTAGGCATCAATTATATGAGGAAGTTAATGTTTTAACTACATAGTGTAGATATCTTTACTTTAACTTTTTTTTGGTCTTTTATTTCTAATGTTTTAGGCATTTTTAAACTAGTTAATACGTGTATTATCAAAATTGTAACTTTTTAATGATTTTTTTTTATTATTTATTTTTACCGAAAAGAAGTCAATTAAAAGGCATCTACGCTACATAGTCAAAGCGATAACTTCCATATTGGATCCCAGTTCTAAACTTCTCATATCGGTGCCTAAACTCAAACATATACATAAAAAAATTATATTATTTTTTTAAATCTTTGCAATGTTCTCAGTTATTTTTTTTTTCATTTATTTAACAATTTATTTTGCTTTTCAATAGTATTAAGTGACTTTTGTATTGTGTGTGACTGAATCTTTTCACGGGGCTTTTATCAGTTATCGGCTGGCTTAAGTGATCGCTTTCATTAACTATTCTGGCCCTGATTAAATATGCATATGGCTTTGATTTTGGGAAGTTGTATTTAACAACCGCCACTTCATTTGCTGTTAAGAACTTTGTAAGTGAATAGCGTTGGGATCTGCCATCCGCTGGCTTGAGTGATCACCTATTATGGCCCTGATTGAACATCCATATGGCTTTGATTTTGGAATATTGTATTATGTTGTATTCACAACCCCCACTCTATTTGCTGTTGAGAACTTTGTTAGTGAATAGCGTTGGGATCTGCCATCGGCTGGCTTGAGTGATCACCTATTATGGCCCTCATTGAGCATCCATATGGCTTTGATTTTGGAATATTGTATTATGTTGTATTTACAACTGCCACTCTATTTGCTGTTGAGAACTTTGTAAGTGAATAGCTTACAAAGTTCTCAGCAGCAAAATAAGTGAGAATTCTTTTGAATTGCTTAAAATCTATTTATGTAAACATGGGGACTATTTCATACTATTTTAAACTAGCTGTGTCCATGCGTTGCTGTGGCTTAGTCTGATCAAATGTAAAAAAAGAAAAGAAAAAGCACCTTCATGTAATGTTGACCTTTCTGCTACGGTGCTAAATACTTACGCATGCAGCGGTGATATGTATTTTGTACACCACATGAAAATGTGATTCAAAAACGGGAAAAATGATAATATTCCTAATTGTTGCTTTTATTGACCATAGTGAATTTGAAATGTATTTGTAAATTTTGTAACGTTAGCTCCGGTTAGTATCTAAAAAAGAGAAAAAAATACATTGCAAGTAGCCGCCATAGCTAACGTAGCGGCACGACCACCCTGAACAACGACTTGTAACGCAACTAAAATGAGATTGTCGGAAACAGTATGAAGCCGCGTGCGCGTGTACATAAAGTGCGGCACGCATGCATACATTGAAAAACGTTTGTGTATTGGTGATTCTGTCCCCGATTTTTTTCACAATTTATTTATTTCCGCCGCTGCAAATGAATAACTTTATATTATAATACTTTTATGTAACCCGTAATTGTATTATGTAGGAATACAAAATTTCTAAGCCCGTATCTATTGATATATTAATATTCTCATTTTTAAAGTGAAGTTGTAGTACATACATGTCACCGGGAGGGGAAGGTTAAATTTCACTATGCTTGTGGGTACCAATATTTACTACACTACACTTAACAGCAGACTAAGCCGATAGCAACGCCAGACTACTTCATTTATAAGGATAAAAATACATTAACTTAATTAAATGTACTGTAGGTAGAAGTGAATGTATGAAGGGTTTCTATTTTCAGTGTAAAATAAATGTTTAAAATTGCACAATTATGTATTACCTTCTTTTATTGACTTTGTGGCTGTTTTTCTAATTAAATAACAAGTCTCCTAATCTAAATTGTTCACGATCGGTGATAAGAATTGTTGAAGTCGAACTGGATGTATTTTCAATAAAAAATATATATTTGTGACTGTTTTAAAATCTAGGAACAATGTTTCTGTATTATTCTGAAATAATAATACTGGCCAACAATTTACAGCTTTTATTTTGTAACTGGCATGAAAATACCTGATGTTTATGCACTTTGCATAGCTGAATCAAAAAACCAAAGCAAAAAAAAATGTAGCATGTCAGATTTTTTAGTTATGGATATTTTCAATTCTGATATTTACTTAAGTTTTGCATATTATTTATGTACAAACAAATATAAACATATAATGCTACCGTATTCAATATTAATAAGTTAATATATTTCCACTGTAACTCCATAATTATCAATACTTTTTTTTAATCCCTTAGACCTTAGACTAAAACATGTCTAGATACCAACCACTATTGCAGTTTCAACGTATGGGGTCCATACAAACAATAATATGACTGTAACATCAAAACTTGACGTGATACAAGCTTGTCACATACCATATAGACTTTGAATAAAAGAACGATTAACCTAGTCCAAATCAGTCAACAAAATTTCAGTTACAAAATCATTGTTGGCCAGTGTAATTAATGATTTTTATATTTGATATAAAATAAAATGTGTTTTTTTTTTTAATTACTGTAATGAAAACTGTCAATACATTATTTAATATTGAATTTAAACTTTTTTTTATTTGTATTTAATATTTCAAGTCTTTCCTTGCGTGAGATCGTAAACCAATTTGAGAAAAACATTGTAAGACAATTGTATAAGATAAAACTATATGTGACCGTGATGAAGACGGAATGCTGAATACGCTGTTGGAATGGAATCGGTCTTCACTAAAACATCCAATGGCAATTTGGAAATAACATAATACTAAAGAATACAGAGAGTAATAATTTAATTGAGAATAATAATCAAATTGAGAGTTACAAATTGCATTGAGAGTGATAATCAAATTGAGAGTTATAAATCAAATTGAGAGTTACAATTTGAATTGAGAGTGATAATTTAACTGAGGGTAATAGTTATATTGAGAGTGATAATTTGAGTTATTTATTGATTTGGCGTTTAATTTGTAGAACTCCATTTTAATTTATGTATTAATTTTTTAATCAAACAGATTTTTCTAGTCTACTAACTTGTATTTTATTTTTTAAAAAAACATAAAAATTAATATTGTGGCAATTGTTTCGCCTAGTAATGGCATTTTCAAACTAATCATGTTTCAAACTAATGCAAATCTTTAGAAAATGCCATAACTAGGCAATTGTCACAATATTTATTTATGTGTTTTTTTTTTAAATAAAATACAACTTAGAAGACTCAAAAAATCTGTTTGATTTAAAAATTAATACATCAATTATAATAATTTGGGATGATTGCTTTAAATAAAAATGGATGCTTTATCTTCAACATAGACAAATTGGACCTGATTTCTGCACTTGCTAAGAGGACTTACAGATTTATTTCTTTTTTAGTCGGGATCACAATGTACATAAGGCATCGTCAGATTTTAGAAATGCGATGTATCTACCCGATCGCATCGTCTGTCAAAAAAATGAACGACATATCGATCTGGTTCGGAACATCATCCTGCTTGGGTCTTAGTATGGTGGCTAACTTCCAGGTGAGCTCATTTTCATCTTCAATCAATGCAGACCTTAACCAGTGCATACTGTATTCCTCTAGATCGCGGATAACAATCATTCTCACATTATCTCTCTGTGTTCATACTACAAAGGGGTTTTAAAAAGTTCATACAACTGACACCCATGTAAATAAATAGGTAATACCTTACTGAGACATCCTGCTTGGGTCTTAGTATAGTGGCTAACTTCCCGGTGAGCTCATATCAATGCAGACCTTAACCATTGCATACTGTATACCTCCTATATCTCAGATAACAATCATTCTCACATTATCTCTCTGTGTTCATACTACAAATGGGTTTTAAAAAGTTCATACAACTGACATCTATGTAAATAAATAGGTAATATCTCACTGAAACATTACTCTGCTTGATGGCTAGCTTCCAGATGAGCTCATTTTCATCTTCAATTAATGCAGACCTTAACCAGTGCATACTGTATACCTCCTTGATCTCGGATAACAATCATTCTCACGTTATCTCTCTGTGTTCATACTACTATTGGGTTTTGAAAAGTTCATACAACTGACATCTATGTAAATAAATAGGTAATATCTCACTGAGACATCCTGCTGAGGTCTTAGTATGGTGGCTAACTTCCAGGTGAGCTCATTTTCATATTCAATCAATGCAGACCTTAACCAGTGCATACTGTATACCTCCTTGATCTCGGATAACAATCATTCTCACATTATCTCTCTGTGTTCATACTACAAATGGGTTTTAAAAAGTTCATACTACTGACATCTATGTAACTGAAATAGCTACATATTATCTCACCTAGACCAAATTGTGTTCTTGCTATCATCTATACCAGAGGTTCCCAAACTCTTTTATCTCGTAGACCCCTTGCCTTACCTGATATTGATTTTTATCAAATTCATTAACTTCAAATGTATTTTTGACAGCCGGTATATGTAGTGTTACTCACTTTGAACCACACATGTTAGGTTTTATACATTTATATTTTAAATTCAAATTAAAACATAGACCCCTTGCAAGTTGTCATAGACCCCTGGGGGTCGATATAGACCACTTTGGGAATCACTGATCTATACTCAGTACTGAAGTACTGCATTTTTGTAATCTGGCTACAAGCTGTGGGTTTGAATAAAATCCCAGTAGATTACATCATACTGTATATCGTAGAATGCAAAATCCGATTAATGTCAACATCATCACGTATATACCTATTTCTTTGTGGATCCTTTCCTCTCCCAAATACTCATTACACCCTCCTACTGCTCTTTAGATTCTAAATGGTGTATAAAATGTAAATTTTAAGCTTTATGGGCCATTTATAAAAGACCAATTGCAATGCCAGTTTACTAAGCCATTCCAAGATTTGACATTGAATAATTGAAAAATTCACAATTGTAAATTCCATTATCTATTTACATGAGGTCAATATTGGCTTGGCTCAGTGGAATGTCTTAAAAATTGGCCTGTGTAAACAGCCCGTAAATAATAAGCAGCGAGATATTTCAACCTCAAGTACTGGAAATGATGCTGTCTTCCTCTCCTTCAATCAGGGTCTGGACACCACTAGTGCTGTTTTTGGAGTGTTTGAACAAAGGTTTGAAAGTGTAACATGTAAGGTAAACCACAGAGTAACATAACTTATTCTTGATCTAAGTCTACACAATCACTAACTGATACTATTTTTTTTTATACAAAAATAAGAACTTTTTTTTTTGAAATTTCTAAATTCAGTCAGGGTGATGACCCCACTCATTCATCAACTGCACTGGTTATTCTTTCCCGAAAGGGTTGGGTACAAACTCTGTCTACTCATGTGTACAAGAGTAGAGACAGTTTATACCATATACGTCATGTATACACAGTGATGAGGTTGACCCGGTTCGCACTGGTTCTAGCGAATCAGTGCCTAAAAATTTAAGAGTTCACAAACTGGTCCTTAACGCTTTGTTGTCACACAATATTCCAATTGAGATTGTATCGTATGTATCGGAGCACGCTCAGTTTACTTGGTCCCATCACGTTGTAAAAATATTTGAAACTCGCAAAGAAAAAAATATATTGGAAAGATGAAAAAAAAACAGTAGAAAAATTAAGTTATTGCACTTAGTAAAAAGAATATTGTGAAAGATATACGCTTCAGCATTTGAAGCATTCTCAGTTGTTATGTGAATGTTCTGTTTACGTGCAGAATAAAAAACAAATAAATTAATAAATGTAAAAACTATTTTTTTTTATAATGGGGGGTGGGTAGGAATAGTACCTAAAGGGCGAACCAGTTCTTAAAAATTTTGAATCCCATCACTGCATATATACATTGATTTAAAAATCAATACATAATATGGCTCCAGAGTATCTAAAAGAGCTGTGTATTCCAGACAAATTGGTTGATAAACGTTTCACGCTTGTGTATTTAACCCTTTCCGGTCCACCAAAATTAAAAACAAAATCTAGGTAGACAGTTACATTCCAATTGGAAAAAAACTTTTATCCTCTGCTCCACATACTGTTGTAATAGATACGAGTAACAAAAATGTAAGCTTGGAATTTAAATAAATAATACTAATGATGAAAAAAATGTCGAATAACATCTGACATGGGACCTAAGAGGAAAAAATCGATGTCGAATGAGATTCGACATTGGACCAGTAAGGGTTAACAAATAAATAATAGTAAGGTTTTCAGAAAATTAATAATAATAATAAATAAAATACAACAATAAGGATAAAATTAATGTTTTCAGGAAACAAATGTGAAGTATGTCCATTACACTGGCGCTTTTATGTGCTTCGGATTTGGGACTGTGTACTTTTGGATACAGGTGTGATACAATATTTAAAAAAAGTTATCAGTTTTACAAATAACGTTTGAATTAAAAGTGCCCGTTAGTAACGTGTTATTTTGTTCTTCCAGGCACTCGTATCCCACGCTCTGAGCCCAGTTCTTAAAAATTACCGCATTGTGTATTTGAGAATAGCCCTCTCTGTATTATGCACAGTATTTTTTGTCATTCTTTTCACAACTGGAATACTCTCCCATGTTTATTTCCATGGTAAGTAAATATTATATTACCACCACATATTGTTCGCCTCCGTAGAACAGGGTTATCAAAAAATAATGCCAACATTTAAAATAACTGTTATAAAAAAATAACTATTAGGGTGGTGACTGACCGGAGCATTTCGTCATAACGCAACATCGTAACATCGCTCGCGGCGAGCATTAGCGAGCATCCGAAACTATGGATGGAGCGCTCGGATCGCTGTACTGACTATACGTATGTTCGCATCGTAACGTGTTACGTTACGACGAAATGGCTCCGGTCAATCACCACCCTTAGAGATAATTTAATAGTTTTGATCTTAAAATGTGCGGAAAATATAAAAATATTCATACCTTAGTATGTTTCGATGTGTGCACCGTTCGTCGCTTTGCAAATGTCTAGTCTATAGTTGATTTCTTGGCACGTACGTGCAATCGTTTCAGGAGTAACTGTCAAGATAGGGACAGAAATCCGCTCCTGCAGATGATCTGAGTCCCGAATCTTTTCTCCTCTTATTTTAACCTTTTAACCGCGTTAACTTTGTTCCTAAGAGACGCCCGTGCGCGGCGGTATTTTGCCGTTTTTTAAATGATTACTTTTATCATGTATTTAGTTAAGAAACGATTTATTTTCCTAAACAAAAACGTTCAATGGGATTCATTGTGCCTTTTTGGTACTCTATAATATATTTGTGTCACATTATTCTTGAAATATATCGTAATATATACAAATAAGATCGTAACATAAATAAATCAAAGCACGCATCGTGTGTCACTCTTACCCACTAGCGATGCGTAGCGTCGAGAGTGAGACAGATATAGGGCATGATTATGGCACGGACTAATTACCGACCTCGAGAAAAATCAGGGATCTGTTCTTTTATTTATCCTTGTGATGTTACAAATTATTAGTCAGATATTTCAACAGATGTCATAAGGCCAAGGATTGACGTATTATTTTATCCAAAGTTCCACACCATGAAAAAATCCCTCCAAGTTGAACTGAGGTTCGAAACTTGGAGCAAAGTAAAAACACATACGGTTATGTCAGCCGCGTATGGGGCATGTTTTATGAAAACACATACGGTTATGCGAGCCGCGTGGATCCGGTTAAATGTTGGCATCATTTTTCGATGACCCTGTATAGTGGTTAGCGCAATCGGCTACCACTCTCGGAATCCCGGTTCAATTATCAACCGTGGGTCCCCTATGTAAAATAAATAATAATAATTTATTCTTTCTCAAAATCGGATGCTGTCTATATTTTAAAGTAATTTGTCAAAAAATACCGAAGTTACCCTTCAAACATAAAAATAAAACACTTCTATAAGACCACTATTAGAGTTTATCAATGTAAACAAGACTATATTATTTTGAGAAATAAAAAGACTTTGTGTTTTGATCCACTCACATTTTTATTAACCAACTAGTTTCGGCAACAACCTTTTGCCCTCTTCAGGGTTTAATTTATGTCTAAATTTAATTTATGATAATAGTCATAAATTAAACCCTGTAGAGTGCAACAGGTTGTTGCCAAAACTAGTTGGTTAATAAAAATGTGAGTGGATCCAAAACACAAAGTCTTTTTATTTCTCAAAATAATGTTTCAATATGATCCACAAAGTTAATGCTTTCAATATTCAAAACATAAATAAGACTAGTTTCAAGAACTACAGATGCTCTCATCAACAGGTGAAAATACAACTCAAAGAGTGGCCATGTACCATACATATCATATCATGTTATTACATGCCAAATCAATGACTATCGCATTGTTTTCGGGATATGCTTAATAGCGTCTTTAACATACTAGAGAGCTGGAGACGCTTATAAGCATTCTATTTGGTTACTTTTGGTAGAGCGCGAGAGACGCCTAAAAGCATTGTACAGATTTGAATTGGGTTTGCGGTTACTTGTGATTAGTACTGAGGTTCAGACGGCAGACTGTCTGAGTCTGTATAATTAGCGTCGGGGTTGATGAAAAAATTACAATCGGCGGGTGTGTATGAGAAGATGCATGAACGTGGAAGAGGCGAGAAATGTTTGCAAAGACAGAGTGGTGAGACAGAGTGGTGGAATCTTCTATTCTAGAGAGAGAGGCCTACCCCTGCGGGGAAGCGGCGTGATGGTTAGTTAGTTAGTTAGTTAGTTAAACACAATTTTAAAATGTGATTTCATTTCATGTCAACAATAGCCATTCCCTTAAGGGTTTATTTATTTTAATAGAATAACCATTAAATGGTATGGACATGTGGAGCGAATGGATAACGATAGAATGACTAAGAAAATATATGTGGCGAATGTGAGAGGGAAAACAGAACGAGGACGACCGAAAAAGACTTGGCACGATCAGAAGTCAAAAGTCTGCATAATCAGAGGGGATGTATGACTAGATATACGGATGTGAAGGAGGCGAGGAGTGTATGTCAGGACAGAAGAGTGTAGCGTTCCATCCTTTCTGTCTACCTTTGCGGGGAAAAGGCGTGATGGTAGTAGTAACAGTAGTACCATTAAATACAGTTATCAAGGCATTCGCCAACCGCTATATGCCATTCTCAAAATGAAAACGTTCACTGAAATTTGCAGTACCATAGCGCTGTGTAGCAATTTACGCAACTAACACTTACAGCGCAATAGCACTGGGCTGCATTCTAATGGTTAATCATTGTGAATAGGTACGAATCCAAGAAAGTGGAATCCAGGCGATGGCGGCTGGCACTACCATGTTGCTTCCACTGCTTCCGAGTGGGTAGTCGCATTGTCCTTCTGTTTCTACATCCTCTCCTTCGCTGAGGACTTCAGGAATCTCAGTTTGGATCACCCCAATGTAAGTTTCAACATTTCCATAAAAATTTTATAAAATATCCGCAAGCAATGTCAGTTATGATCACCCTCATGTAAGATTAAACATTCCTATTAAAGTTTCATAATGTTTCCACAACCAATGTCAATTTGGATCACCCCAATGTAAGTTTCAACATTCCTAAAAAAGTTTTATAAAATTTCCACAAGCAATGTCAGTGTGGATCACCCTGATGTAAGATACAACATTCCTATTAAAGTTTCATAATGTTTCCACAACCAATGTCAATTTGGATCACCCCAATGTAAGCTTCTACATTCCTATAAAAGTTTTATAACATCTCCACAAGCAATGTCAGTGTGGATCACCCTGATGTAAGTTTCAACATTCCTATAAAAGTTTTATAAAATTTTCACAAACATCGCTTGGAGACTCCTTTGCACCATCAGTTACGGGTAAGTGTCAAAGAAAAAACATAAAAATATATTAATATGTAATAAGACTCCTTTTGTTCGATGCTTGTGTTTTTTATTATTTTTCTTTTCATGATCATAAATGAAGTGCATAAAATCTTTTTTTGTCATCCTTAAAATCCTTTCCACCTCTACCTACCATACATGAGGTCCCGGGTTCGATGGGGGGTCAAATAAATATAAGTGATTTTTTCACTCTAATATTTATTCAATATTACCCTGGACTGATACCTGAAGCGGAGGGCTGATCACCTTACCTTCATGTGTTCATGATCAAGATAACACTGCGTTTATATGATGCAGTGCCCTACGCACCATCGGGTGCGGATAAGGGTTTGAAGAAGAAGAAAATCCTTTCACTGTCCCTTCCTAAAAATTTCCCAATATTACAAAGTTTACAAAGATATCTACATTTTTCCAGTTGTGCCTTCTCCAAGACTCCGAGATAGTGCCGCAGAGCGATCCGATGGAAGAGGAGGCTTCCGGAGTCAATCCGGAGGATGTGGTCATCGTCGCCAAATGATTACAGGATGCCCTCGGCAAGACTCACAAGATCTTAAGGCATTTACTCAAATTTCGGCAGATAAACTCTCTCAGGAATGGCACTTCGGTTGGCGGCTGTGTTGCATCTCCTACGTCCCGGAAGAAAGTCAAAGTCAATCGAAATTACGGCAGTTTCGACGACAACTCCTGCACGACAGTCATATCTTGCGACGGGAACAACCTTAAAAAATCACTGAGCGCCGATTCATTAAAAAATCTAAAAGACGATATATTGGAATCCGACGAGTATTGGGGTTATATTAAGAATAATAAAAATACTTCTGTTCCACAAAGCGCAGTCTCTGGGCGAGTCAACGTCAGAAGTCTGGAATCAGATCTAGACTTCATAAACAAGTCTTACGGCCAAGTTCGTAAACTTTCCTCTTCGCAGAGCTTCAATACTTTCAATCAGTTTGACGTGACGGTCGACGTGCACCCTTTTCCCGCTAGTTGTGATATAAACTGTGTCAGTGTGTTGAACCGATTGGGCGCAGACGAGGGCCCTTCTGATTTGGGCACTCTTGGTGCCCGAGCAGGGACGACCGTTTGCGACGGATGTGTAAACGAATCTACCGAGTCTGTGATCGATTCTAATCAGAGTGAAAACTTTAAAAGTAAATATGACAATTTATATAATGCGGAATGTGTGATCTCCGGCCAGCTTAGATCCGGGGACTTGAGCAGTCGTGGCGATGTCAGGAAACCTTTTAGCGCAATTGGGAGTCACGGTAATGTGATAGTCGCCACTCAGAATAATAAACTCGTAAGCCTTTCACTGTCTTTGTTAGTTGCCGCCTTGCTTCAAGTGGTTCGATGTCTGACTGTCATGTTGGACGACACGCTGAGCTGTTTTAGGCAAGATTTATTCTGATACTCGTATTTTTAGATAAATTTAAATCGTGCTCTGGCATAATCGACTTCCAACACACAAAAGATAATATATTTGTACACACTGTAGATTTTTAAATATGACCCTTTCTCATCCATTTTTTAAATTTATTTTTACATTTTGTTTAATTTATTGTATTTTTGTTTTACTTGATATTTACCACTAGTTCTTATTGTGACACGTGTTTTGATGCATCCCGCATCATTTTCAAACATCAAAATTATGCAGAATCCATCGAAACACGTGTTACATTGAATTTTAAGAAATAGTGGTATTTACCAAGTAAACCTTTAAAAAATGGATAGATTACCACAAAATGACTGCTGAATCAATCAATGAAGAAAAAAAAAGAATTTGAGTATTGATTTGTATTTATGAAAAATTTAGCCGTAGTGTCGTATTTTGTTGTATCTTACAATACGATGTAAGTAAGATACAAAAAATTCAAACAACTTGTAATTAAGGTTCCTTTTTTCCCTCCATTAAATATTGTTTGTTTTTTATAACACATCACTCAATACGTCTCCAGTTTGACACTTATATGGCAACACTGTTGACAGGTGTATGATTTCTGAATAGTACCAACCTTCAAATGATAAATGTCAAAAATTCATAGCATTCTGGCTATTAGCTAACATATTTATTGTAACTGCAGACAGTTGGTAGAATTCCGTATTGAATTTTTGGGTAATATATCCAAAATTAAACACGGTTAATGGATTGAATTCTACTTTTATTTGCATATATATAAGATAATATGTGACGTGTTTCGTCTTATTAAGACATTATCAAACACTAATGTGATAAAGTCTTAATAAAATGAAATGCGTCACATATTATTATATATATGTATATGTAAATAAAAGTAGAATTCAATAACCGTATTTAATTTTGGATACATTACCCAACAATTAGCTAACAGATTACTGTGGTTTATATGATAAATTTGTTTTTTTTAGACTGGTTTGAGATTTATTGAGTGATGTGTTACATAAATCGTTCCTGTAATACATATTATCATATTCAAATCTGAGTAATTAGGGGAGATAAAATGAGATCATATGGATGAGAGAGGGTTAATCATTATTCCATAATATTAAGGGCTTAATTATTTGTTAAAAAAAGGAACTTCTCTTTTTTTTCATTTATATCTTATTTTATGCTTGCTGACCAAAAAAAACTTCTCAAAACAATTTGATTTTAGAAATTATTTTTGTAGTATTATAAATAAATTTTATGGTGTAACCATGTAACTCACTGTTTTAATATTTCACTCTATGTGCAATATATAAATATAAGTTTAACCAAGTTAATGTTATGTCTGATATTGTCAGCAGAAAGACAAAATGGCCGACAACCACTAAAAAATTATTTGTTTTAACATTTTATTCCGATTTTTTTCCTACATCTATCATTATTATTTGCTACTGTAATAAATTATATATATATATTTTTTTTATGACATCTCATCAAAGATGAAGAAGAATATGGAAGTTTAGTGATTCAAGAACAAGGTTTCTAAATTGGTTCATATATATAGAACTTCCGAGAATTTGAGTAGTGTGGTTGTCAATAATGGGTAGAATTGGTAAATGTTACACGTGTGTAAAGTGATCACTTAAACCAGCCTATGACGGTTGTCAGCCCCGTAAATGCCCAGACTTCCATATTCTTCTTCATCTTTGATGAGATGTCATAAAATAATATGAAAATAACTCCTATAATTGGAGATAATCCAGATTTTGTGAACAAGTATTTGGACACACTCAAAATGTTGTAAATTATATTTTGTTGATTAACGTTTTCTATTTCTATCATAATTTTAGAATAATCACTCCGTGGCTTTTTCTGGGGTCAACTATTTTTAATCCATGTTTTTTAGTACAATTGAAACCAATTTTTTTTAAATATTCATGCAAGAAGGAAGATATGTACAGTGGAACCTCTAATAACGAGTAATTCGCATAGTGAACAAAAAAATCTGAAATGGTTACTCCCCCCTTAACAAGCGATATTTCGCATGAGTTACAGAGAAAAGCAAATCCCCTTTTCACAACATTCGCTTGTGAGCCGGAACTTCTGCGCCAGTCAAAACAAAAAAGGTTTTACTTAATGAGTAAGATTCTGGAATGAATTATGCTCACTATCAGAGGTTTCACTGTATTATAAAATGTCCCCTCAGCACGGGAAAACCCAGTGAGGTATTTCTATTATATACATTATTGTAAATTAATTTTTAAATATTTATTGATGTAAAAATACCAATTTGCCATTCTGCTGACAATGTCTTGACTTACATAATTATTTTATTAATTGATTCGAATTGATTTTACTCCTTTACATTAATACATAATATCTATTTTCTTTGTTTTTAAAACATAACTTTAACTTGAGGTGGGTGGGTCACCAGTCGGTGACATGTTTAATGCTCATTTTAAAAATAAAGAAATTTGCATGTGTATTGCATAATAAATAGTAAAATGTTGATAAGGAAGAAAGTGTCTTTACGAAATGCGTAGTCTGACAATGAATAACACTAAATTAAACTCCCCCACCCCCTATACAAAAGGTGCAGAAATCTACCAAATATTGTTTTAAAACTCTCCTTATTATTCATTGTTCACTTTCTGTAATACCACTTTAAAAAACACTACTTTGTGACTACCGGTTTTACACAAATTACACGATGAATGGTAAGAAGTGTTATATTACCATACCACAAGTTAATGCTTTTAATATACAAAATAAATATTGTTTTGTCTGAAATACCTTACATAGGAGACATAGGTCTCCCTGATATATTTATTTTTTCTTACACATTACGTTTGTTATTTTATAAATGCTGTTATACACCCTTTAGCACTCGAATTCTGCACAATATTTATATTTATATTTAATGTACAGTCGTTTCCGCATAATTGGGGCGGCTGCTTATTTGGGCCGGCTGCTTATTTGGGCCTAATCTCAAGAAACGGAAACTTAACCAATAGTCACTTAGTTTGAACAATATTCTGTCTTGTTCGGAAATTTGATCATAGTACCCTAGAACGGGGCTACTTGAACTTTGATGTGTTACTTGAGCCCAGTACAAAAAAATATTAGATCGTGGTATTGATCGAAGTATCGTGACAATAAGTGTCACCTGTCAGGTAAACAATGAATCATGTCGATACCTTCATTATTGTAGACCAAATACAGATTTAAATCTTTTTTTGTACTGGGCTCAAGTTACACATCAAAGTTCAAGTAGTCTAGTTCTGTGGGATGTATAATGTATAAATTTATTGTTTTTAACACGTCAGTGAGTCAGCCTTGAGTATTGTTAGTCCAGCTCTAATGTGTAATGGCAACTAGCCGTAACTCAAGTTGCTGTTGTTTGGCTTAACACGGCTCAAAGCATTCTTATAACTGGCATCTATCATATACATTCACAGATTTTGTTCTATCTCTTTCCTTTACCGAGATATTCATTATCCAAATAGCCTCAAAATTGTATTAATTTGATACATGTTTTGGCAAAAAAAAAAACATAATTTTAAGTTAACTATGAACTCGTTTATCTCAAAACTACTGTTTTTAACTTGCGGCTATTTGCCTTTGCACATCAGAGCTATATTAAATATTATTTTTTATTGAATATGTTATAAAACGAAGACTAAGAGTCAAACCTTTTTTTATTATAAAAGTAGGGCAAAATCTTTTCTTTTTTTCATAAGATTCTCAATAACAATACTTATTTATGTTAGTGTCCTAGACTTTTTTTTTAAAACAATATAATAGTTTAATAACGAAAGTTTCTTTTACTTTTTATGCGTAATATATGATATATTACTTTTCAATTAGAAAAATTCCAAAACATATTCATAATAAAACTATTTTCAAGTCAATTCCTGTGATTAGAATTAAATTTTTAATAATTATGTGATGTAATTAACCAACTTACCAGTATGTGATGTAATTACGATATGTTTTATTTACCAAGGCAAAAATATAAGTAATGCAATTTTTTATAAAATTTATTTTACTCTTATGTATGCTTTATAGATATTTTAATGGAATAAATTTATAAATAATTTCATGTGAAACTTTTATTTGAGTTATACATATACCTTTATGTGTCGGGTTGTGGTCCGTGGCTTGTGTCGCGGACTCTTAATTCAGAGTTTCTCGGTTCAAACCCACTCTACCACAATTTGATACCTATAATGATTCGCTTAGGTTCACAGAAATAGTATGAAATTGAAATATTTGTGCAAATAAAAAAAAAACAAGAATATCTCTTTTTAAAATTAATAAATGTATTCTTCTTCTTTAGCCTTCTGTCCTCCACTTGCTATAGTCCTGTTTGCAGCCAGTTTGTACCCCCACAGCGGCTGTCGTCGGAACATCTTTTTTTAGGTCTTGCGACGCCTCTTTTATTCTCCCAAAGTCTACATCTCAAAATTAGTCCATCTTGTGGGGTCTTGTCTTGTAACGTGTCCTGCCCATTGCCACTCAGGTCTTGCTACGCGTTGTATGATACCCGCTATTCTGGTTCTGTTACTAATTTCTTAATTTATCTTCATACAAAGGATAGTAAAAACAGTGTAATCGCAATAATAAATGTATCACCTGCTACATTTTCAAAGTGGGAAAAGAAAAACACCAAATTGGTACAACAATTTTATCACATGTTTTTTTACAAAAAGTCTACATTAATGATTTCAACACTTACAAACATAAAATAAAATAGATTTGTTCTTTGTTCCTATAATTATGAGATTAAAAAAAAATTAACAAATAATTATAACATAAATTAATGTAGTCTGCTTTGAATTTAAATCGCAAGTTATATTTTCAACAGCTTACTCCATTTTACGCACGAAATCAACTAACAAATAATTGAGAATCCGAATGGTTTGATTTTACATTTCAAAATCTCAACATAGATGGAGAAGAATATGGAAGTCTAGGTATTTACAGCGCTTATCTCTTCACATACGTGTAACATTCACCATTCTAGCCATGATTGACAACCACACTACTTGACTTTTTGAAACTAATACATACACATCATAAATTTCGACGCTTCACATTTGATTTGATTAAAATTCAATGATAAAAATGTGCAATGTGTCATAAAGTCTTTATATAATACTAACACTATACAAAAGTACATGAATATTTTAGAAAAATATACTGTATTGGGACTAAATCTAACATCAAAATTGCATTTTTTATACTAAAACACGACTACACCATTTCATTATGATAAATTGATTACTGTTAGGTAATCAGGTTGGTAGGTATACATTAGAAAGATATTTATATGATATTGACACATCTTATGCGGAAGGCGAGTTTTACAGTCCTCAGTCTGCCAAACCCCATTTGCCAAATTGTACAAATTCCGAGTATATAATAATTATTTGAAAATAATTATTTTATACTGAGAATATCAATGACTTTGCAAATCCTCTAAAGATTACCCTTTTTAATCATGTTTTGCACTCTCCAATGACATTCCTATGATGTTTCACACTTTCCAAGTATGTTACACCCTCTCCAACAATGTCACACACTTTCCTTTGATGTTACATACTAATCTAACGTAGTGAATACTGCGACACATCACATAAAACTAAATCTCAAAGCATGGACTTTTGACGATACATTTTCATAACACCACCTTTAGGTTGAAGCATTATCTTTATTGGTGCAATCATAATGTTTCAAGGTACATGAATAAAAAAGATATATAGAAATAAAAGAAATATATATAAAGACATTTCCTAAATTAAGTATGTAGCGTGTTTTATAACATAATTTCAAATGGCAAAATAAAATACATTCAAATTACTATACATTTTGCATTAAAATCTATTATTGCTTTTCACATTCATTTACATACTATATGATGATTATTCTGGAATGTTCCGAGTGAAAATATATGTTATCACCACATCCATTATTCTAAGTTTAATTAATTTTTTAATATCAATAATAGCCCAGATCTTCATAATTTTATCGGATACACAATTTTACATATAATAATATCACGTAAACAGTGAGAAAACAGATTTAACATACTCTGCATTAAAATGGAATTTCATAATTTATATACATATCAAATGTTAAAATCAAACACTGATTTTTTTGATGTACGTAATTGTATTTTATTGTTAAAAAACACATAAAAATAAATTTTGTGACAATTGTTTCGCCTTGTTATGAGCATCTTCAAAGGAATGTGAAGATTAAATGGACTGATGGTCCTTATGTAGCTATACAATTCCAGGTACTTAAGTAATAGTTTTAGCATGTGCAGTAATAATTCACGTAAACTATAAACTAATGATCTAAATTAATGATCTTCACATTCATTTGACGAGATTCATTCATCTTCACAAGACGAAACAATTGTCACAAAATTAATTTTTATGTGTTTTTTAACAATAAAATACAGTTACGTAGACTCGAAAAATCAGTGTTTGATATAGAAATTAAATTTATTTAATTTATATATCTTTATTCAATTCAATTTACATTTAATATATAAATTAAAATGGAGTTCCAAAAATTAAACGCGAAATCTATAAACAAATTTTAAAATCATCTGTATTTACAAAAGTTCATTTATGATTTTGGTTTTTGGAACCATTGCACACACAAACATCATCATGTTTTGTCTTTGGTCATTCGTCTTCTCATAATTTTTACGAAGGCAAATGAAGCTTTATACCGTTTAATGAAATTCTCATCAATTCCAGTTAAAGTGATATTTAAAAATATAAATGTTTTACTTGGCAAATACCATTATTTCTTAAAATCTATTGTAACAGGTGTTTTGGTGCATTCCACATCATTTTCAAATGCCGTATGCGAAACTAAAAAAGAATCGAAACGAAAAGTCTAAATTTTCTTTGAAAATCATGCGAAATGCATCAAAACACGTGTCACAACAGATTTTAAGAAATATGTGTATTTATAATTAAAAATTTAATTAAAAATGGATTACCTGAAATAAAGGCGGATTTACACTACTGAGTCAGCTACTGACGCCAGTACTGGCTTACCAATTTGACCTGTTATTTTATTCACGAGAAAAATAAATTATACATTGAAAACTGTCAAATTTAGAATGTCCCTAATCATAAAGGCAAAATAGAGGGTCGACGAGGTGTGGGCAGAAGACAGATCTCCTGGCTCCGGAATATACGAGATTGGATGGGGATCAGGACCGTCGAGGCGTTGTTTAGAGCTGCCCAAGACGATGACAATTACTCCCAGGGGGACCTGACATGACACGCACAGAAGAAGAAGAGACCTTGGTATCAGACCTGATTGCAACTCTGATTACAAACCCCTATGAATATGAAGATGTGGAGGATCTTACTAAGTAACTAACCATGATGCCGTTTGTAATAGTAGTAGTAAATTTGGTAAGTTGCGCGATAGGATAGTAGTAGTAAAAGATATGAGAGTAGTAGTAAATGTGCTAGGTTGGACACGTTGCGCATGGCATGAGGATAGCCTGGAACGACTGGATGTGATCGGTAGCCTGGAGGGGAAGAGAGGGAGAGAAAGATCACTCTGTTTTGATAATGTCTTAATAAGACGAAACGCGTCGCATATTATCATGTATATGTAATAAAAGTAGAATTCAATCCAATAACCTTGATCAATTTTGGGTATATTACCAAAAAATTCGTAATTCGTTCCAGGGCGCAAAATATATTTTAAGGATGTATTCATATGTCCTACCCGAACCCGATATTGTTTATGTTTGACGTATTTATGCGTCCCGCCCGGTTAACAGGTTAATTATAAAATAATAATATTTTCAAGAAATTTGGTAAGTATTCATCAAGGCTTCTCTCGTCTTTGCAGTTCTAGGGTGTGTACGGCGGTGGCGGCGGCATGGTGTCCAGGTCGCTGCCGAGGTCCAAGGGCGGGGGCAACCTGCTGGGCGCGCGGGGGCGCCCCGGTGCGCGTGCCCGTGGCGGGGAGATGCTGAAGCTCTCCAGACCGTCCCAGTCCTCCATAAGGTGGCGTCGCTGCAGGCTCTGGTCCGTAATCGTCACACTCAGCAGATTTGTGGCCGCGCCCAGTATGGCAATCACACCTGAAAATATTTTCACACGCTTGAAACAAACAGTATAGTAACTTAAGAGACATCTTGGCTGTCCAAACTTTTGCATTTTTGGACTAAGTAGAACCTACTTAGTCCAAAAATCCAAAAAAATGTACTACAAAAAAAATGGCCCTTACTGTTTTTTGAGTTTGGACAGCCGATCTAGTACGATGCAAACTTGCAATTAACAATAAAATCATGTCCGTCTTCTTGCTGTAATGGTTAGCGTGTTTAGCTACTGTGCAGGAGGTCCCGGGTTCAATTACAATGTCTTACAATGTTTTTTGACGTCTCTCACGATACCAAAAGTAAGCAAATAGAATGTGTGTTTTTTTCATCAACCCCGGCCCAAATAAGTATACTAATTAGGGTCGTACAGATAAGATAACACTGTGTTTATATGATGCAGTGCCCTATGCACCATCGGGTGCGGATGAGGGTTTGAAGAAGCAGATGAAGAAGAATTGATCAAAATAACACTGCGTTTATACGATGCAACGAGGGTTTGAAAACGAATGATCAAAATAACTCTGCGTTTTTATGATGCAATGAGGGTTCAAAGAAGCAGATGAAGAAGAATTGATCGACATAACACTGCGTTTATACGATGCAACGAGGGTTTGAAAACGAATGATCAAAATAACTCTGCGTTTATACATATGATGCAATGAGGGTTCAAAGGAGCAGATGAAGAAGAATTGATCGAGATAACACTGCGTTTATACGATGCAATAAAAAGAAATGATGAATGAAAATATCGATTATATTGGCTGCTATAAACACAAAACGAGTCTAATACAATCGTTATATAGGTTGAGTATGTTAAATAATTATTTCTCCCTAATGATGAAACCCATTTTTACCTTTATGTATTAATTTGAAATCAAACACAGATTTTTTGAGTCTGCTAAGTTGTATTTTATTAACATTTCGCTCACTCCTTTCAAGAACGTCATAAATCAAAATTCGTCAATTTTCAGTTGTGCATATTTTCGGAATGCCCAGAAAATGTACTATATCCCAGCAAAAGCAGCATATTTAAACTTAATATTTACCCGCTACAGGGCAGAGAGTGTTGTTTTTGCATTTTGAAGAAAATGTAGTGTTTAAATTTTTTTTTAAATACAATAAATATTTTTCAAATGGAGAAAAAACCTTCAGGTTTTACCTAAAAAGATCTGTTGCACAGTAAAAAGTTCAATAAGTGCCATGATATTTATTTTTAAAACATTGTATTATATTTTTAAACTTTAAAAACGTTCTCCTGAAAAATCAAGTATTTTGATTTATGACGTTCTTGAAAGGAGTGAGCGATTTGTGTTTGATTTCAAATTAATACATGAATTAAAATGGAGTTCTACAAATTAAACGCCAAATCAATAAATTCATTCGAACCCTTTTCCACACCCCAATGGTGCATAGGGCACTGCATTATATAAACACAGTGCTATCTTGATCGTTAACACACAAAGGAAAGGTGATCAGCCCTCCGCTTCAGGTACCAGTCTAGGATAATATTGAATAAATATTAGAGTGAAAAAATCACTTTTATTTATTTGACCCCCCTGGGAATCGAACCCGGGGCCTCCGGAACGGTAGCCGATCGTGCTGACCATTACGCTACGGAGGCAGACAAAATCAATAAAATAAATAAAAATTAAATTAAATTTTAAAAAAACCCATTGTTACCGGCCGCCGTGATGGTGTAGAACCCGTACTCGTAGGAGACGTCCACGTTCTTGGCCGCCCCTCCTCCGCTGGTCTCCTCCTCGATGACCAGCGTGACGTAGTAGCAGACGCCCACGACGGCCACCACCCACAGCACGCAGAACACGCTCAGCACGCCGTTCCTCTGAATGGCCCGCAGGCTCTCGTTGCGCGTGTTGGACACGCTCAGGGAGATGCCCAGCACCGAGAACAGGATCACCATGAAGCACAGCAGGAGGATTATCCTCATGAGGTTCAGCAGCCGCGGAGAGACGCACGCCAGCGCTGGAAATATTACAAAATGGAGGATTGTATTTAAGGGAGCGTAACATAGGATTGTAACATTTTTATGATAATGTTAATCTTCTTAGTGGTGAGGATAGCAGCGGACAGCAGCATAAGCAGGATCAGACCCCCAGGAAGATCACCTAAACGATGGAGGGATAGCTGGTCTTCCACCTCCCAGGAGCGGACCGGAGAATGACAGGACCTAGTCCTAAAAGAAGAAGAAGAAGAAGTAGTTAATCTTCTTCTCCGCCTTCTTCCTCATTACTGAGGGTTGTGACTCTTGTGGAAGCAATTACTCTTCTCCAGTTATCCCTTGACTGCGCTGCACGTAGCGCTCCAAACACAGAGGTGCCTGCTGCTGCCCTAATTTGATCGGTCCATCGTGTGGGGATCTTCCTATCCCTCTCTCCCCCTCCAGGCTACCGATCAAAACCAGTCGTTTCAGGCTATACTCGTTCCCACGCACAATGTATCCAAAGAACTGGAGAATCTGTCGGGTACAGACATTGGCCAGAGTCAAGCCATCCAAGCGTAGTTCCTGGCAAATGGACTTGGTGTGTCTAGCTGTCCATGAAATTCAAAACATGCGCCTCCAACACCACATTTCGAAAGTGTCATTCTTTCTCCTTTCTGCTGCATTTTTGGTCCATGTTTCATCAGCATAGAGAAATAACGGAGTGGACCAAGCTCCTGATAAGCTTTATCTTGGTGTTGTTACTATATAGATCAGGTAGGCTATTATAATATTGAATCAACTGTACTCACTATCACTAGACGTGTAGAGATAGGAGACAGTGACAGGCGCCGGCATCTCCAAGTCGATGTCTCCGCTCCTGGTCTGGTGGTGGACCAGGGAGGGGGTCACGGCCTGGACGCTGAAATCCCCGAACCTGAAGAAGGGGGTCAGGCCCAGGTGCGGGGCGCACTGAAGCCCCCGGATCCGGAACCATCCGGATTGCGCCATGGCCGTGCACGTCAGCAGGAAGGTGGCGAAGTGGAAGAAGGAGGTGATCTTGTTGATCTCGTGATCCTTGAATGAACAAGTCATCTTGGCGGATAGAGATTCAATCACCTGAAATGGCAACATAAACAGTTTAACTCTCTTTTTTTTAACCCACCAGCATACCATATATCAGCCGGGATTTAAGCCACGCTTTATATTTTATTGTACGCTTATTTTATGTTATTTAAGGCTAATGCATTTAACAATACAGTAGAGTCTTATCCGACCTAAACCGGCCGCGGCAAGGTCTGATAAGCGAAGAGGTCGGATAACATGGAAAATATCGTGTTGTGGTCCCGTGGTTAGTGTCACAGACTCTTGTCAGAGTTTCTCGGTTCGAACCCACTCTACCACAATCTGATACTTATTTCTAATAATGATCCGCTTAGGCTTACGGAAATAGTATGAAATTGAAATATTTGTGTAAATAATAAAAATACAAATATTTCTCTTTTTAAAATTAAAAATAAAATAAAAATAAAATGATATAAAAATGACATTGAAATTGTGTTAATTTTATTTGCAGCTCTCCTGGATAACGTCACCTAGGCCATGCATTCCAATCATGTTATCTTTCTGCATCACCCATGAATTCCTTGGTCTTCCTCTAGACAGCTTTCGAGGAAGATCCATTTCTATTCCTGATTAACTAGATGTTCGGGTTCTCTACGTCCTATATGCCCATACCATCTCAATTGTCTTTCCTCTACCTTCCTATTAATGTCTGCCCTGTCTGTTATAACAATAAAGAATACACTAATAAAAATCATCACTATCAGCGAGCAGCGAGAGAGAGTGAAACATAAAGGTGGAGACTGACGGAGCATTTCGTCGTAACATAACGTTGTAACATCGCTCGCGGCGAGCATCAGCGAGCATCCGAAACTATGGATGGAGTGCTCGGCTCGCTTTACTGACAGCCTGAATGCTCGCATCGTAACGTGTTACGTTACGACGAAATGCTCCGGTCAGTCTCCACCTTGATGTTTTATCCATTATAACATGGAGAAGAAATGCTGAGAAAGCACAGACTTCAAGGTGGATGATGATATATTAAATAAATCTATATTTTCAGAGGCATTGGCTAACATGTTTAAGGCGCAGAATCGGAGAGAACATGGCATAATTCGCATTGTGTACGGATATGGCAAATGAGGATTTTTGCCTTGCACCTCTTAAAGTGGCGACTGACCAGACCATTTCATCGTAACATAACATGTTACGATGCGAGCATTCAGGCAGTCAGTACAGCGAGCCAAGCTGCTCACCGCTCATTCCGAATGCTCCATCCGAAGTCGGATGCAATTTTAGGTCAGTACCAGGGCTGCCAATCTGTGGGAAATTCCCCAAACTGCGGGGAATATTTTTTTTCTTCATCTGGAGTAAGCTGTTATTTATTAAAATCACAGATCCAGGAATCACGTCTTCGTCGTCCGACATTTTAACTATGAATGCAAAGATTCATACAGATTTTGGGTTATTGATTTTATACAAATTTAATACAGATTTCTAGACTGTAATTCAGATTTTTTGGTTTGGCATATGGCAACACTGAGCGCAAGGCCACAAGCCTGTGTTGTGTTCTAGACGAGCACTGATCGCGGCAGTCAGCAATGCTGTAACGTCGTAACGTAACATGCTCGCCGCGAGCGATGTTACGACGTTACGTTACGACGAAATGCTCCAGTCAGTCTCCACCGTTAGACGCACGCTAAGCTTTATTTGACTCAGGATATCAGGGCTGTCCAAAAAATTTTTAATAATTATAAAGATACTTTTGTATGGTATCTACAAATCAGTAAAGAAAACTTTTGGTATTGCATTATTTGTATGCAAATTATAAATAACTATTTTTATGCAAATTTATTAACGACTTGACCAAAGATGTCCCTCTAAGGATAGAATTAAGTTTTTAATTAAAATATCAACTAAAATCAGTTTAAATTAGAAAACTTTACATCTCAGGCATAATGTTTTGCTGAGCTATATTTTTTAGTTTTATTAACTGTCAATTTATCACATTTCTGATCTAGACACTCAATAAAATATGTGCGTAATAGTTTTATGTACCATTTTTATTAGTAAAACAGTAATAGTTATATTTTTATGATCCGTTTTTTGCGTGATCCGTGATTTTAACGCTTTTGACGCACCCAATATAAAATATAAAAAAATGTAGTTGTCAATTGTTTTACTTAAAAATTCAAATAATTTCATATCTTCTTCTTACCCTTATTCGCACTCAATGGTGCATAGGGCACTGCATCCAATTGATGTTATGTAAAAATAATGTAATGTATTTGACATTTCTCACACTAAAATGGTATAATATTGTAAATTGTACCAAAACTACAAAATTGATCACCTATATGTAATTACGATCAAGACAAATGCATCACTCCAATCGAATATCGTATGCACCATTAAATGTGGATATTGAAATATGAATCTAAAATAATTCTACACATTTTGAAGTCATTTTAAACATACAAAAATCTTCATAACATAAATATATTTTGATTAAACTTTCAGTATATTTATTTAATATTTTACAATATTTTAGCATATTTTCAAAGTTACACGAACGTTTTTAGTATGTTAAGCATTGAACACGATCATTACTAAATAATTTAATAACAATGACATCCATACCAGTCGTGTCAAGGCTTATTATTTTAGGTTGGATACAAATCAATAAAAAAACTTCAGCATACCTAGAAGGAGCACTCAGTGCTGAATCAATGGAAAATAACCACTTAAATTAGATATCAATATTTACAGTGTTTAAACTCAAGCTTTGTGAAACTCGAATCTTTTATTTCTATTATGACGTTTTACTAATAAACAGCTGAGTGGTTTTTTCTGAAGGTTGTTCAGTGTGACCAATATCCATCCAGCTAAAAAAATATTTTTTCAATATTCAGGATATCTATCTATCTTGCCCATTTTATATTTTTCTTGATATTTTATTTTTATAAATATTTCTAAATTATTTTTTTTGGAGCAATGATAGCATTTTAACAGGTAGGCTTTATACAATTTCATTTTTAAATAATTCACATTTTCAGTACCTACCTAAGTAGTAAGTAAATGAAAATGAATATTTGTATTATTTACTGAAACATTATAAACATTTGTTACAATTGTTACAAAATTTCTTTAGATTATTCTTAAATTATTTTTTGTTAAAAAATATTTAAAAGTTTTTTTTAAAAAACGCCTGCGTGGTGTAAAGGTTAGCTTGTTTAGCTATCGTGCCGGAGGTTTCGGATTTGATTCTCAGGGGGTGGGTGAAGATAAATATTAGTAATTTTACATTCCAAAAATAATTTTATATTACTCTGAAATGCAGGAGTGAGCCTTCATGTATGTACCGATCAAGTTAACACTGCGTCAATACGATGCAGTGTGCCCTATGCATCATTGGGTGCGGATAAGGGTTAGAAGAAGAAAGAAGAAAGTATTTAAAAAATTATCCTTAATTGTGTTTTTTAAAAGGATTTTTTTTAATGGTAGTAATTTCAACAAAACCATGATATAAAAACTTATAATCATTTCTAATAGCCATCCAAATTTTTGATTTCGGTAATAATATACCCTATACCCTAGTATCGCCTACGATTCAGTTGGCTTGGCCATGTACTCCGCATGCCTCCCGAGAGCCTTAATCAAGCTTGCTTCTTTTACAAGGCATCAGATTTGCGCCGCCCATGACGACCACTGCTGACAATTCGTCGGCAGTTCTCGTCAGAACTTCGGGACGCGGATCTGACTTGGGAGGATGCAAGGGAGCTGGCCGCCGACAGAAAAGCCTGGAGACAGTTAGTGGACTCCATATGCTCCTAGGGAGCGGATATGGTTTAATAAAATAATAATTTACCCAGTGTGTATAAAAATAACCACCTTATATATGATTAGCACAAGGGAAAATGTAATAAAAAACACAAAATTATAATAGACACTGGTTATTTATTCATTTTAAAGTTTGAACAATTTAAAAAGTCGCAATATTTGTTTTATATCTTAATTGAGCAATCATATTGGAATAACGATATTTTAAAAATATATACACAACATGTTTATAATTTGTTCAAAGTATTCTCCAAGATGTCCAGAGCGTCATTCAATTGTTCCTCGGTGATTATCAAAGCCGGAGATAACCTCAAATTTTTGTTGTGAGTCATTTTGGTCAACAGACCAGCCTGCATCAACTCCAAGCAGACGTCCCAAGCGCTGATGTAATCTGAAAACCATACAAAATAATATTTGTGTGAGAGAAACCACTAGCAATGAAAGATGTTCAAGATGTCCACCTCCGTAGTGTAGTGGTCAGCGCATTTGGCTACCGTGCTGAAGGCGCAAGGTTCGATTCCCAAGGGAAGTATTATCAAAATAAATATAAGTAATTTTCACACTCATATTTATTTAATATCACCCTTGTCTGGTGCAAGAAGCGCAGGGATGATCACCTTGCTTTCATGCAATTAACAATCAAGATAACACTGTGTCTCTACAATGCAGTGCCCTATGCACCATTGGGTGCGGATAAGGGTGAAAAAAAAAGAAGAGCAATGAAAACTCCCGAATTTTTCGAAATTAAGAATTTGAGTCATTGCAAAACAATATTAGTGTAAGAATGAAACCACTAGCAATGAAAACTCCCGATTTTTCCAATATTTAGAATTGGAGAGTCATTGCTTCCATCAGAGTCACAACCCTCAGTAATGAGGAATAATACGGAGAAGAAGAGAATTGACTTTACCAGTGTTGATTTCAATAGCGTGAAGTAGTCCTTTCCCACGGACTTCCTTTACAATCTTCTTTGGTAACAAGTCGAGTCTCTTTCTCATGATGGTTCCCAGGTATGCTGAATTCTCCACCAGCTTCTCGTCTATGATCACATCGAGCGCTTCCATGGCGACTCTGCATCCAAGTGGGTTCCCGCCAAAAGTAGACCCATGCGTTCCTGATGATATAATACAAATTAAGTTTACTCAGCCAAAGGGCGTTTGTCCACTACACAGAATTACACGGAATTTTACCGTCCGGCACCTCAGTTAGCATTTTAAAACGATGATTGGCTAGTGCTTTTGTCCATCTTTCTTCGGATCGGAGCTCTTGATCAATGCGTGAACACGTTGCGCGTAAATTCGATCATGCTAAACTGTCGTGGTCGCTTTCATTTTCCAAAACCGGACTGCCGGCTGGTAAAATTCCGGGTAGTGGACAAGCGCCCAAAGGGTGATACGATATAACAGCAACACCAAACCAATTTATAACAGAGAAATTCATCTTATAATACACAAGGACGTAATCAAATACATGTGGGGACGATAAACTCAACTATGTTTGGAGTACAATATACCCAAATTAACAAGCTGCCTGACATATATAAAATAGAACCCAGTCAGGGTTCCAAAATGAATGAACTGAAAAAATACTTTATGGAAAGATCAGTGTTAGTGATTAATTATATTTCCTCTTTTTTTTCCTTGAAACATGCATCTTACCAATTTTTTATTATATGCCTATTTACTGTACCTTTTAATGCTTTATATTTTCCATTTTGCCCTGATGTTTGTTGCTTTCTTATATGTTTTTCAGTCTTGTTAACCTTAATCCTATGTCACAAAATGCGTAATGAAAATTACTCATTGGGAATATTATTTATATGAGAGGAATGAGCGGGTGCAAAGTCTTGAAAGTGTTGGGCAAACAAAGAGTATATTGTTAAGGTCTTCTTCTTCAAAACATTATATACGAGTATGTGACTTATAGATGTAATATGTTTAGTTAAATAAATTAAGAGAGCGAGAAAAAGGAATATTTATGATTATAAGGAAGTCAAAATAAGATTTTTTACCTGGTTTCATCACCAACATGATAGGATCATCCGCTAAAACACATGAGACGGGATAAAGTCCACCCGATATAGCCTTCGCAAGAATTACTATATCCGGGCGTACATTTTCATGTTGAGCACACAACATTTTACCGGTGCGTCCGAGGCCTGCCTGAATCTGTAAAATAAACACAATTTTGTCGTAAACAATTACAAATTTTAACCAACGCTCCTTCTATTGCTCAAATTTACAAAACCCATTAAAAGTTTAAACTCTTAAGGTGGGTACTGACCGGAGTCATTTCATCATAACGTAACACGTTACAATGCGAGCATTCGTATAGTCAGTACAGCGTTCCGAGCGCTCCATCCATAGTCAGATGCTCGCCGTGAGCGACGTTACTATGAAATGCTCCGGTCAGTCCCCACCTTTTAAGAAAAATCTATACGAAAACATATAAGCAGATCCTAACCCTCCTTAATCTTACGCTTTTTAGCGCCTATATCATAGTAAATCTGGCAACATTGTAGTGACAGGAATCGTACAATAAAAAATGTAGTCTATACAAAATACCACATGTGTATTTGTAGTACACAAAAACATAATGTTTTTATTCACCATCCATCCCTTTTAGTCCGCCTCCGTGGTGTAATGGTTAGCATGTTTAGCCACCGTGCTGGAGGTCCCGGGTTCGATTCCCAGGGGAAGGGTGAAAATAAATATTAGTGATTTAACACTATAATATTATTCCTAGACCTGGTCCCTGTAGTGCAGGAGTAATCACCTTGCCTTCATATAAGTAACGATCGAGATAACACTGCGTCACTTTCTCTGTAACTCATTATGCAAAATGTCGCTTGTTAAGGGAGCAACTTTTTCACATTTTTTTGTTCGTCATGCGAATTACCCGTTGTGAGAGGTTCCACTGTATGCTTATATCTTTTTATTTATTTTATCGTAGACTGATCGTAATACCTCATCATCGATCCAAAGAATGTTATTTTTGGTGCAAAGCTCTCTGACTTTTTGTAGGTATCCAGGGTCTGGAACTATGACCCCGGCTTCTCCTTGGATGGGTTCCACCATGAATGCACACACGTTAGAATCCTTAAGAGCTTCCTAAAACAAATTTTAAAAAAATTACAACCAAATAATTTATTATCAATCATTATTCTTATTCTCCGTCTTAATAGTTATTACTGAGGGTTGTGACCCTTGTGGAAGCAATGGCTCTTCTCCAGTTATCCCTTGACTGCGCTGCACGTAGCGCTCCAACCCCGAGGTGCCTGCTGCTGTCTTAACTTGACCGGTCCATCAATCATTATTCTTCTATGAAATGTGCCTAATGGGTAACTGTTACTTTTTTGGTAACCCTTTTGTGACGGTATCCTTATTTTTTTTCAGTTTATATTACATTTCTTTCCTGTTTTAGTTTTTATGTTAAAATGTCTAATATATCAGTAGTTTTAAAACACAATATGCAACCAACTTTCGATTTGAATGAACAATTTCTTTTAACTCTCAGTCTATCGTAAACAAAAACTATTTAAAACTACCATTTTGGGTCCAATAGACTCTTATGTAAAGTATGGTACCTGCATACTTTTCTTTACTTGTAACCCGTCCATTACTTATATATAGTTATCTCCATATATGTTATATTAAGAGTTTCAATAAACCCAACATTAGCTTCATTTGGTAGACAGATAGTTAAAAATTCATTGTAATTTTAAAAGCTGTTAACAAGCATTTCTGGTCGAACCAAAAAATTCATAAGAATCAAATAAATTAAAGACTTTAGGACATCTGGACTTCAATACAAGAAATCTTTTTTGTTTATAAGTCTATTTCTAGTATTTCTGAAGTCATTAATACCATGTGTATAAGTTGAAAATTATTGGGATAGATTATTGGACCTATCCCAATTATTTTCACTTTAGTTTACCTCGAGTGCAGGGATGTCGTTATAAGGAATCGTCTCTAATCCTGGCATGAACGGACCGTAACCTTCAACACAGTCCATATCATTCGATGTAGAAATGGCAGCCATTGACCTCCCCCAGTAATTTCCCTCGGCAAATAATATTTTGGCTTGATTTGCCGGTATTCTTTTTACATCATAACCCCATTTTCTTGCCAATTTACATGCTGTATCACACGCTTCAGTTCCTGAAGAAAATGTGTAAATTATTTTGAATGATAAGTAAATTTTTCAATATCCATTCTACATAATATGTACAACCAATCAGCAAGATCCATCCAAAATATCCTTGAATGAATACCCCGCTTAAACGATTAAAATAGATGATTTTATTCTTATATAATAAAACAACTTTTTTTCCACTTTTGTTTTATTTGACCATTCGAACATCTATCATACTTTTATATTATCCACTGACACTTCGTGATGGAATTGCATTTTTAATTTATTATTAGATTAAAACCAATATTTTTAGCTTTTCCACTTTTTTATTTGACCAGCGACCGGGTTTCGTCGTTACCGACATCATCAGACTGGTCTGATGATGTCGGTAACGACGAAACCCGGTCGCTGGTCAAATAAAAAAGTGGAAAAGCTAAAAATATTGGTTTTAATCTAATAATAAATTAAAAATCTATCATACATCGTTTTGCAGACATTTGTCTGAGGGATCGCATTTTGACTATATTCTGTTTATTTTTAGCCTTCTTTTGCACAACTTGTGTGTGTTTTTCATTTCAAGTTTGGTGATTCTTTCATCAGCGTCTTCAACTTATATTACATATATGTAATTACTAGCTTTTTCAGTTTTTAAATAATTAGTGACTTGTGATAATTTTAGCAGATTATAAATATACGAGTCAATAAATACATAATTTTATTATGTATTATATACTCATAGTAGTTTAATGGTCAGCACGCTCGACTACCGTACTGGAGGTCGAGGGTTCGATTCCCAATTACGGGTAGGTCAAATAAATATAAGTGATTTTCACTCTATTATTTATTCAATAATACCCTGGACTGGCACCTGAAACGGAGGGCTAATCACCTTTCCTTTATGTGTAAATTATCAAGATAACACTGCATTTATGTGATGCAGCGCCCTATGCAACATCGGGTACAGAGAAGAGTTTGAAGATGATAGAAGATATTTATGGTATATATTTTACTAATGTATTTTAATTACCTGAGTTCATGGGCAGCATTTTATCATATTTGAGGAGCTTACATATCTTCTCCGCAAATTGCCCCAAGATGTTGGTGTGGAAGGCTCTTGAAGTGTGGTAAAGCACGTCCAGCTGTTCCTTCATGGCGTTGATAAGGCGAGGATGTCCATGTCCTTGATTGGTAGCAGAGTACCCGCTGAGGAAATCATAATATCTTTTCTCCTCCATATCCCACACGTACACCCCTGATGAATCAAACACATAAAATAGTTGATACACAGTTCTGCATAATGTGGTACATTGAGTTTGATTTTATTTTAACGTTATTTACTGGATGTAATTGGTTTTTCCAGATTTTGTCTATCTGGAAAGACCGAGGTGTGAGTAACAACACCAAGATGAAGCTTGTCAGGAGCTTGGTCCATTCCATTTTTCTCTATGCTGCTGAAACATGGACCATAAAAGCAGCAGAAAGGAGAAAAATCGATGCCCTCGAAATGTGATGTTGTAGGTGAATTCCATGGACAGCTAGACGCACCAATGAGTCTATTCATCAGGAACTATGTACGCTTGAATGGCTTGACTCTGGATGGCCAATGTCTGTACCCGACTAATTCTCCAGTTCTTTGTACATGTTGCGGCGTGGCAATGAGGATAGCCTGGAACGACTAGCTGTGATTGGTAGCCTGAAGGGTAAGAGAGGGAGAGGAAGATCCCCACACGATGGACCGATCAAATTAAGGCAGCAGCAGGCGCCTCGGTGATTGGAGTGCTACATGCAGCACAGTCAAGGGATAACTGGAGAAGAGTCATTGCTTCTGAAAGGGTCACAACCCTCAGCAATGAGGAATAAGACGGAGAAGAAGAAGGATGTACCTGATTCTAAGTCTAGTTAAATGGAAAAGAAAGAAAAGAGAAAGCATACATTTATCATCAATTTCACAGCGCTTGCGAAGCAAAAAAAAAACATTTTGGTGTCAAGATATTTTTCTTATTTGTATGCTTATAATTATATGCTTTGTATGCTTATGATTATAATTCAGTTAGCTTCCGGCAATGCATAGAGCCGGACGTCTGGTCCGAATACACATTGGATTTTATTTATTTTTTTAGAATATGTTTGAAATAACTTTTTTTTTTAAACCCTTTCAATAACTATTTTCTTTTCAAAACCACATATTTGCTTTGAAGAAAAACTTTTTAAAATGTATATATATATATATATATATATATATATATATACATTTTAAATATATATATATATATATATACATATATATATATATATATATATATATATATATATATATATATATATATATATATATATATATATATATATATATATATATATATATATATATATATATATATATATATATATATATATATATATATATTCGTGTTTTTATTATTTGCAAATAAAATTCAATTTCATACTATTTTTGTGAGCCTAAGCGGTTCATTATTAGAAATAGGTATCAAATTGTGGTAGACACTAACGACGGGACCACAACCCGACAAGAAATGGCTAGAAGAACAATATCTTCACCTTTGCTCAAATGCCTTTTAAATTTTATTTATTTAAACTTCAGCTACAGAAAAGAAATAACTAAATTGGCGCGCTTATCGCTAAAAAGCAATATCTTCCAACCAGCCAAAAACAGACTAGTGATATTGATCAAAACGATTGATACCATATGTAGCTGTTTGCAATCAGAGGGTAGATAGTACTTCAATCAGAGGGTAGATAGTATATCATTAAAAGAAGGAAGTAGAGGGGAAAACTAAGGGAGGAGGACAATTACGATTCCAATGATAAATAGTAATTGTTGGTTATATATCCAAAATAAAACAAGGTTTTTGTTGGATTGAATTCTACATTTAATTATGTATATCTTAATACGTGACGCGTTTCGTCTTCTTAGGACATTATCAAACACTGAGTGTTTGAACATTGAGTGTTTGATAATGTCCCAAGAAGACGAAACGCGTCACGTATTAAGATATACATAATAAAATTTAGAATTCAATCCAACAAAAACCTTGTTTTATTTTGGATATATTACCCAACAATTCAATATGGAATTCTACCAACTGTCTGCAGTTACAATAAATAAATAGTAATGTCTCAGACGTTTCTTTTTCGACCTTATACATAGACGGAAAAAAATATATCAGATCCCACCCCCTGTATCCTGCCATATTACCTTTCCCTTTGCATAGGGCGACTGGAACGGGGTCATAATTATGAGCACCATACTTCAATTCCCTTTCGATGACCTCCTTGGATGAGACGGATGAAGGCACCTGAACAGAGTGCGTAGGAGAACTGAGCGTCCGAATACTTGACTTATATGTAGATTCTAGTCCACTTCTCAACATTTTCAATGCCTGAAAATGTTCAAAAAAAGATTAATGTTACCAAATTAGATTTTAATTTTGTACTGACATTTCTTAGTGGAACTATGTAATTTTTTCCACATGAATTTAATTTCACCAGCCGTGTTGTGTATATAACAAAGAATTTTGTCTAGCCTCACACCAGTTTGATGATGTCGGTTACGACGAAACCCGGTTCCCGGTGGAAAAATTACATGGTTGTTATTTTATTCTGTAATCAAATTAGACAGTAGAGGTGGGAATGATCTGTTCATTTGGAAGATCTGCATCAGTGGATCTTATCACTTGAGCGATCCGTTCATAAGACCTGTTGTTGTGTATATAACAAAGAATTTTGTCTAGCCTCACACCAGTTTGATGATGTCGGTTACGACGAAACCCGGTTCCTGGTCAAATAAAATTAATTTGGAAAAAATTACATAGTTGTTATTTTATTCTGTAATCAAATTAGACAGTTGAGGTGGGAATGATCTGTTCATTTGGAAGATCTGCATCAGTAGATCTTATCACTTGAGTGATCTGTTCATAAGACCGGATCAATCGAACGATGGATCTTTCGTTGGACAAAATGCGGGAAAATCTGAGCAGTCTATTTCTAATATTTTCCAATTAATGATTCAAGAATCTGAAGTGCGGGAATGAACAGATTTCCTTCATAAAATTGATGATCAAGTTATCGCTACGTCAATTCGATGTGGTGCCCTATGTATCATTGGATGAAGATAGAGTTTTTTTTACCCTGAGCAGTTTGAGGTGTAATATTAGAAATCTCAGCTCTAAATCACTCTATCAAAGTTACAACATTCGGATAGTATAAATATGTAATAAGAATTTATATTTTTTTGTAATGTTTTATTTTATTGTACCTGTAAAATGGGTAATTTATTCAAATAATGTTTCAAAAAGTTGAAAGAAGCATTGTTCAAAATGTCACGAATTGTATGCATTAAGATAACACTGCAAAAATACTTAAATATATAGGGGAAAGTAATGTTAAGCTTCAAAGTAAGCCATGTACCTACCAAATTGTCTACGATTGCAGGAAGGGATTTTTTTAGTAATTGTTTTCTGTACTCATTCATTGACTGCATATTACTAACCTACATTAACATCAATATTTTTATCACCAAAAACATGTGTTTTTTTATTACACTTGGAGAAGTGTTTACTTTAAATGCAATGAAGATTATCATATCAGTATTATTATCATTTTTCATTAATACATTATAATAACCTCATTTACGCAATTCATCAAATGATCCCTCTTAAAAAACAACGTTTTATTGATAAAGTTAAGTTACCTGTTCAAATGATAAGATCTGAGTACATTCCGACGGTACTTCAGAGGTCAATTGCTCTTTGTATCTAATAAAATGCTCAAGTGGAGTTAGCGATATCTAATAATAGTCATTCAATAAAAAACCGGATTATATCATTACGAAGGTAGTGGAAAATTACCTCAAAATTATCTCGTAAGCATCAAAAACTGCAGATATTGGCAGGGATTACAATATATGTTGGCAGCAGTGATCACGTTAAAAGTTTGATCACCCAAAGTCCTTTCTTTAACACCCCCTTTTTTTTTTATCGTAAAAATAATTACAATTTATTACATGGGCACATTTTACAGTACATAATTATAATTAAGTCATTTTACAGTACTTAATTGTAAAAAAAAATATAATTGAATTATTAAAATAATATACTTATATTTTAGTAAAATTTTTTTTTTTATGAGATGAAATCAAATCAAGATATCTCCGAATGATGCGATCTATTTCAGATCTACCCACCTCCATTATCCATTTATGAATACTTTTTTTTTATCTCAATTTTTTCATTTAATGAATTTTTAGACAATAGAAGCAAGTTGTACAACTTTATTAAATAGTAATCAAAGTACTTTTGACCAAAAGAGATATGTTTTGTTTGATGTGTCTGTGTTTTGGATCTTGAGGTTCTTATAAGAATGAAATCAATGTAAAAATATCCAAAAAAACGTATTTATATTTTTCCACAACATTTTGAGTGTGTCCAAATACTTGTTCATAAAACCTGGATTATCTCTAATTACAGGAGTTATTTTTATATTATTTTTTGACATCTCATTAAAGATGAAGAAGAATATGGAAGTCTGGGCATTTACGGGGCTGATGGAAAAAATAATATGAAAATAACTCCTGTAATTGGAGATAATCTACATTTTGTAAACAAGTATTTGGACACACTGAAAATGTTGTAAATAAATTATCTGGTCAAATAAGCTTAAATAATAAAAATGAAAATGATATTTTTTGGCGTTTCTCATGTGTGTGATTATAATACAGGATTCGGAACTCACATAGTAATAAAAGAGTTTCTGCTCAATAAAAAGCTTCTTTTCATCTCACCAATAGATGTCTCTAGTGATTCAAGAATAATGTTTCAAAATTGGTTCATATAAATAAAACTTCCAAGAATTTGAGTAGTATGGTTGTCAATAATGGGTAGAATAGGTGAATGTGTGTAACATTCACCAATTCTACCCATTATTGACAACCACACATGTGTGTGTAAAGTGATTACTTAAACCAGCCTATGACGGTCGTCAGCCCCGTAAATGCCAAGACTTCAATATTCTTCTTCATCTTTGATGAGGTGTCAAAAAAAATTGTATAGTTCGTTTATTAAAATAAAATTACTTTCTTGTAAGATGTTCTAATAGGATTCAGAAAGCAATATAAAAATTCCGTTTTTTTTCCCTCGTTCATTCAAATAAAATTACATTATTGTTAGATGATCTAATAAGATTCAAATCAATGTAAAAAATACCCAAAACCTTATTTTATATTAGTTTATTCAAATAAACTTACATTCTTGTAAATTGTTACTAACAAGCAATTTAAATAAATCGAAATAACGGGTTTATATATAACAAATAATTAATTATTTTTGCTAGAAAGCAGCCTCCATTTGTTTTCGTCCACGCTTCAAAATTGAGTGAAAATGTGACACATCATTGTCAATACATAGCCACCTCCCTATCTGGGACATTTCTTAATTTACATATGATGTATCCAGTATGTAACAGTTTCCTATGCTTTCAGCATTTATCTTATTGTGCCAGAAGATTGTTGCCCTGCTACTTCCTGCACTCTTTATGCGAAATGTCGCTATAAAAGGGAGGGATTTTTTCACAATCCGTTTTGCTCGCTATGCGAATCACTCATTATAAGAGGTTCCACCGTACCACATTACGATACCCAATGATCGATTTTTTTTCAATCTTGTCTCAAATCGAAATCCATTTCAATGAGAAAAAACTTTTTTATTTTACAATTTACCGATATAGAGCCTAATATAAGCTTTAAACTCAATATTATTTAGAATTTAGACCTTGATTTAGTCTAAACAGGATACAAATTAAGTAAAAATAAGAAGGAAAAAATATGCCAATATATATTTATCTGGCCGCGACCTCGGCATTCATATTGCCTATATCGCTCACTCCTTTCAAGAACGTCATAAATCAAAAATTGTCAATTTTGAGTTGTGCATGTTTTCGGAATGTCCAGAAAATGTAATATATCCCAGCAAAAGCGCCATATTTTCAACTAAATATTTACCCGCTACAGGGCAGAAAGTGTTGTTTTTGCATTTTGAAGAAAACGTATTGTTTAATTATTTTTTAAAATATACTAATTATTTTTCAAATGAGGAAAAAACCTTCAGGTTTTACCTTAAAAGATCTGTTGCACAGTAAAAAGTTCAAGAAGTGACTTGATATTTATTTTTAATACATTGTGTTATATTTTTAAACTTTAAAAACGTTCTCCTGAAAAATCAAGTTTTTTTATTTATGACGTTCTTGAAAGGAGTGAGCGATATATCATTACTATTTCGAACATATCAAACATTGCTCGAAAAAACATTAAATTTGAAATTTTTATATTGACACAAAATTGGGGTCGGAATTTCTCAAAAAACCAGAAGTTGTTACGTCACGGCTGGGGCGTGTTACTTGTAACAGCTTCCAAATATAGCTACAAGGTTATTTTTTCGATGAAAACGTCTAAAAACATAATCAAATGTACATTATTATGTTCTATAAATAGTCGATCAATGATAAATGGCCAATTTATTTCACTTTTCATTCAATTATTTTTGTAACTACTGTTGTTAATAATATTACTGTCTTTAAAAAGTTTAATAATTCAAAACAAACTAGCTATGAGTTTATAAAGCCTATATTATACATTTTTTTCACGTTTTGTTTTTGCCATGATACATAAATTGTATGAAATACGTTTTTTATTTTATTTTTCAAAACACGTGTCAATTTTGTCGGTCATAAACGAAGTAATCAGATAATTGACAGATATCGAAACGTAAAAAAAAATAATGATGAAATTTTCTTTTATTTATTTTTTTGATCTAAGAAAATTGAAGAAAAAAATCGCTACAGAATTCAAAACCTTACAAAAACAAAACCCAATTTAATAGTAACAAAATAATAAAAAGATAAAAGAGATTGCGATGAATTATTTTTTATTTGTTTAAATAAAACTGAAGAAGAGAAAGCTATTTAAAGGGTTTAAAACTTTACTTAAATAATACCCTATTTTTTTATTATTCACTATAGGTCCGCTTCCGTAGTGTAATGGTCAGCACGCTCGGCTACCGTTCTGGAGGTCCTGGGTTCGATTCCCAAGGGGGGTAAAATAAATAAAAAGTGATTTTTTCACTGTAATATTTATTAAATATTACCATGGACTGGTACCTGAAGCGGAGGGCTGATCACCTTTCCTTCATGTGTAAATGATCAAGATAACACTGCGTTTATACGACAAAGTGCCCTATGCACCATTGGGGTGCGGATAAGGGTTTTATTATTATTCACAATCTAAGAAAACTGAAGAAAAAAATCACTGTGAACAGAATTCAAAACAAATCAAATAATTAAGAAATCGTGACGGGTTTTTTTAATTAAAAATCTAAGAAAACTGATTAAAATCTCATTTAATAGATTTTTTTTTTTAAATTACACAATCAAAAATAGTAATAATAATAATAACAGAGATCATTTGATTCAATATCTCATAAAACTAAAAAAAAACAGTACTAAGAGAATTAAATAGTTTAAAAACATAAAACTTAATTATTTTATTAAAATTAAACACTTGAATAATCCACTTAATCGAGTTTTATTTTTGTTTACGACTAGTTTCGAAAACGACAATTGTTTTCATCTTCTGGTACAAACTAAAACAAATTTATTTTTATTAATTGGTTTTAATTTGTACCAGAAGATGAAAACAATTGTCGTTTTCGAAACTTGCCGTAAATAAAAATAAAACTCGATTAAGTGGATCATTCAAGTGTTTAATTTTAATAAAATAATCATGTCATTCCACAAAGTTAATGCCGAATCAATAAATAATATAAAACTTTATAAAATAGTTTTAAAATTTACTAATTTAAAAAAAGTCATATTGTTGTTTTTTTTTTTTTTTTTTGTATTTCAAAGAGAACTAAAAAAATTAACTAAGACAAAAATGCGATTTATTTCAGGAGACGCATCTCAACATTGGAAAAATCGATACTCTTAAATAATAAGTTTTTTATGCGTTTTTTTTTTTCGTAACTTATTTCACATTCCTTACACACACATATTATACATACCTACGAGAATATTCCCCACAGCTGACATAAAAAGAAATGATATTTTCTGCCAGGACACACACTTACTGCAAACTGATTGACGATGACTGAGCTAATCCATTCCAAAACTGTGCAATTTATGTGCTACTGTATTAAATTTTTTAACGACTTCATCGAGAACTTATCTTTATCAAGATTGCTTACGTAATATTGCACAAATATTAGTACATTATTATTACAATAAATATAAAACAAAATTATTATTATTATTAATACACTAAACATAAAATATTATTATTATTATTATTGTTTTTACATTAAACATAAAATAAAGTTATTATTTTTATTACAATAAGCATAAAACAAAATTATGATTATTATTAATACAATAAACATAAAACAAAATTATGATTATTATATTATTACATTAAACATAAAATAAAGTTATTATTTTTATTACAATAAGCATAAAAAAACGATTATTATTATTACATTAAACATAACACAAAATTATTACTAATATTAAAATAAACATTAAACAAGATCATAATTATTATTATTACATTAAACATAAAATAAAGTTATTATTTTTATTACAATAAGCATAAAACAAAATTATGATTATTATATTATTACATTAAACATAAAATAAAGTTATTATTTTTATTACAATAAACATAAAATAATAATAATCTTATTATTATATTTAACATTAAAAAAAAATTTTCACAATAAACACAAAACATAATTATTATTTTGATTATTATTATTACAATAAACGTAAAGTAAGATTATTATTATTACAATAAACCGTCTCCGTAGTGTAATGGTCAGCACGCTCGGCTACCGTTCTGGAGGTCCCGGGCTCAATTCCCAGGGGGGTCAAATAAATATAAGTGATTTTTTCACTATAATATTTATTCAATACTACCCTGGACTGATACTTGAAGCGGGGGGCTGATCATCTTTCCTTTACGTGTAAACGATCAAGATAACACTGTGTTTATATGAAACAGTGCCCTATGCACCATTGGGGTGCGGATAAGGGTTTTATTATTATTACTATAAACATAAAACAATTATTATTATTATGATTACAATAAATAGACAACAAAATTAAATATTATAACTTAATTTTTCTTCAATCCCTCATCCGCACCTGATGGTGCATAGGGCACCGCATCATATAAACGCAGTGTTATCTTGATCGTTAACACATGAAGGAAAGAGGAGCCCTCGGCTTCAGGTACGAGGTAGAGGCGGACGAAATTATATAATATTGTAATTGTATTAATAGTAAATATGTGTATCTTTGAAACCGGTTCTAATGTAAATGGGTACTTACTTTGCATTTTAGATGATGACTTCTCTCTCTGTTGTAAAGATATATATAAAATAAAAATTTTGGGTAGTGTGGTTGTCAATCATGGTTAGAATGGTGAATATTGCATGTGTATAAAGTGATCACTCAAAGCAGCCTCTGACGTGTCGCAACCCCTGTAAATAATACCCAGACTTCCATCTTCTTCTTCATCTATGTTCATCAGTCAATAAGAGATCAATTACAGATATTTATCAGTCAATCTACTGTATAATTGTTTTTTTATTACCCTTGTGAAAAATGATATCATTTTCCATATGTGGTATAAGACTTTAGATGTGACCTTTGATGACTTACTTTTAAGACAGCTTACCAGAGGTGGGCTGCAGGGGGCTCGGAGGGGCTCGCGCGATCCCCTTGTTAAATTTGACTTGGGCCAGCGAGCCCCTTGTTAAATTAAGAGAAATCAATATTTTCTGATTAAATCAGTAATCTTCCATAAAAAGTCATTTTGTCATTTGATGTACATATTAAGTATATTCTCTTATTTTTAATTATTATGTATTTTGGATATTTAATACAAAATCATACCCTCCCCCTCCCCCACCCCCTTCGCCCTCCACCCGCGAGCCCATTGTTTAAAAATTGTCAATCTACCCCTGCGGCTGACCCCTTATTACTGCATAGGCCGCTGCATCTAATGCAATGATGTAATACACTTATATTTATTTTGAACACCTTGGAAATCGAACCCGGGACCTTCAGTGTGGTAGCCAAAGGTTCTACTGCACTATGGAGGCGGACAACTCTTCACAACTATCAGTCGTGAGTCACAACTAAGGCTTATTTTACACTTAGGCTTTACCAGGATAATATGGTTTCGTCACGAATTTTATTAAACTTCATGAGTAATTACTTACAATTTAATTACAACATTTTGAGTGTGTCTAAAGACTTGTGAACAAGTATTTGGACACACTCAAAATGTTGTAAATAAATTATCTGGTGAAATTATAAGCTTAAATAATAAAAATGAAAATGATATTTTCTGGCGTTTCTCATTTGTGTGATAATAATCCAGGATTCGGACCTCACATACTAATAAAAGAGTTTCTGCTCAATAAAAAGCTTCTTTTCATCTCACCAATAGATGTCTCTAGTGATTCAAGAATAATGTTTCAAAATTGGTTCATATATATAGAACTTCCAAGAATTTGAGTAGTGTGGTTGTCAATAATGGGTAGAATAGGTGAATGTTACATGTGTATAAAGTGATCACCAGCCTATGACGGTCGTCAGCCCCGTAAATGCCCAGAATTCCATATTCTTCTTCATCTTTCATGATATGTCAAAAAATAATACTTACAATTTAATTATCTTTTTCCATATGTTCCAGGTCAGTAAGTAAGCATTATATAAAACACTACATATGTACATTTAAATACTAATAAACATGTGAATAAAACACAAAATAAAATATAAAATCTTGTTTATTTAGTTAGGTATGTTAAATCAATGGACCGTGAGAAGGATAACCATTTCCATATGAAAATAGCTTAATAAAGATTAGAGACTTTCTTCTGTCTATTTGAGACGAATCCTTCAGTTTTTCAGACACACCGAGAGAGGAAACTATAACAGCATTGAAAATTTAATGGTTATGAGAGAGGTACAAGGTAGTAGAAGAGAGGAAGATCCCCACTAGATGGACTTACCCAATTAAGCCGGGATAATCAATATCCAGCAACTTAATTTTCTTTAAATCCAGGTAATATTTAACATGTAAAGGGCAATAAATGGGTCGAAAAAGCCCATACTAGAGAAATTTCGAAGTCATTAGAAAAGACCTACATCCAGCAGTGGAGAGACGGCTGATAAAGAAGAAGAAGAACATTTAATGACATTTTTTGCTTAAAACAATGTATATTGAAAAAATAAATATTTCTTCTAAACAAATAAGAAAAATTTGAAAAGAAAAAAGTTATAGGAAGGTACGAAGTTAAAAAAATAAATTTATTTGCCAAATTCCAATATATGTATATTCTAAAAACAAATTGTGCGCGGTAACCACGTGCGGCTTCTTGCGCAGCCGGTCATGTACTAACTTTGCAAATTTGAGACTACATCCTTAAGGCTGCCACAAAGTCATCAGTGATTGGAGCGATGCGGATGGCGGGTTTTAAAATAAGTGGAGGGGAACTATACAAAATGTTCAAGGAGAAGAAGAGAGGATGGTTGAGACCATCAACAATGAGGACAGTACAGAGAAATTAAATGAATCGTTGCTTTGCTAGTCTCTCAAAAAGCTAGTTAACGAAACCATTAGAATTACCGTTGAACACAACTGTACAGTAAAAAAATAGCGAGTGTTCTCTTATACATATTATTTTTGTTATAAAACTCATTCCAATCGTTTCAAACTGCCTTAATAGTAGCTTCCATGGCGTCCATCGCCTCATTCATCTCTGTTCTCGTGATGACCAGTGGAGGAGACAGCCGGAGAGCTTTCCCATGGGCGACTTTTGTGAGAAGTCCAGCCTTCATTAAACGGAGACTGAGTTCCCAAGGATCTATGGCATCTGAAAAATATATTAATTCATTAATATCTAAAAAAAACTAACTAAACTAACTAACCATCACAGGCAGAGAAAATACAACGCCACATCTATCTGTCTTTGCAAACAATCTTTGCCTCTTTCACGTTCATGCATCTCCTCATACATCTTCTTCAAGCTAGGACACAAAATGCCGAACCCTCTTCTAGTGGAACGGAAGGTCTGTTGACGACAGTCAACAGTCCGCCTTCTCCTGAGGATTTTTATGTGGTTTCCTCCCAGCAATGAGCAAATGCTGAGAGAAGTTCCTGATTAGCCTGCACAAGATTATCCCTCTTGTTCCCAACACAGGTTGAAATAAAAATACAGTTATTTAGTTAGAAGAAACAAAAATCCACTAAATGATCTGAAAACCTTGTACATAATAAGCAAGGTAAATAATAAATGCAATTCCCATCTAAAAAAATACATCTTCTCAATCGTGGATTGGTTTGCAGCAACAAATGACACCTCCTTTGCCATTCCAGTCTATCAAGCGCCACCCTCTTCAGCTCCTCATACGTTAAACAGCCCATATCCTTGTACAAGTCGCAAAGCTATTCGCGGCGTGGGCGTCTTCTGGTGTTAGTTCTCTCGATCATTCCCTCTATTATCAGATGCAGGTACCTCATACATATCCGCCGATTATTCGAAACTTCTGACCTGACCACACCCAAGTATTTGAAACACTTGATCATGCCAAGTTTTCCTCGGTCTTCCACATTTGCCTCATAAATTTGTTTACTATTCTTTATTCACTCATTCCATTTACATACCCAAACCATCTCAACACACTTTTCTTAGTTTTATCCATAATCCTTATCTCAGCCTTGCTTTCTTTCTATAAGGAAAGATATATATAAATCACCATTCAAACATCTGTTATACAATGTTTTGCAATACATTTGTCTGAGAGAATGCATTTTGACAAATCATCATTTTCTCTACTAATTACCAATGCTCAGGGCCCACGACTGTTTCTAGGAATCAAACCGGGGACTTCTAACATGGTAGCCAAACCACTACACTGCAGAGGCGTGCAATCTATGTATATAAGCAGAAAAACAGTACCTACTACTGCCTACGCTGATTAAAAACTCTGTGCACGCCACTATGCGTATATAAATACAAATAAATACGGAAGAAGTGTTGATAGCGAAAAACATGTGCGAAGGAGATTGTTCTAGATTTCAGCTTCTTAAAATTATAAATACTCAAATTGCGATAATTCATATGTCAATCCATATAATGAGAGATTATGCATTATAAACTTTACAATCATGTTCATTATGTTATCGTTCTGAATATAATGCAATTATTAATTGCACACTATTAAAATGAGGATTAACTTTTTCGATAAATTTATTACATGATTCATTTAGTAGATAAAAAAAGAGATAGATGCACGTCAGGCAGTTGTATAAAGAAGATAGCGCAATGAAAAGTATGTATGTCGTATACCTGAAAAAATAATCCATTGCAGCCACTTGTTTCTTATGACAATATATTCGCCCCCGGGGTATCTTACCTGTATTTACGTCAATGGCGTTCATGAGTCCTTTGCCTCTAACGTCTGTTATTACATTTCCCTTCATGGCTTGCAGCCTCTCCCTCATCAGTTCACCCATAGTGAAAGAATTGAATGAAAGATTTTCGTCTTCCAAGACTTGTAACCCGGCCATTGCTACCCTGCATCCTAGAGGGTTCCCTCCAAATGTGGATCCGTGAGTTCCTAAAAATTCCAAGTTTTTTAGTTAAATAAATACACAAGAGTTACTATATACTCAGTAGTTTTTCCAAATGTTTCTTTGAGCTTAAGTCAACATCTCAAAGTCTCAGAGCAACTGATCTACATTTTATGGCCGGCACACACTCAAGAATGACTTCACAAATGAATATTATACTATAGACCACCCGGTATTTTCAAAATTGCAACTTGGCAACATGGATACAGTGAAAATTGCCAATCTGGCGACATTAGAGAAAGGTCGCTTCACTTTAAGCCGCTATGATTAAATTCTTAACAAAAATAATGAAAACCGACAATGAACGGTTTGCTACAAAATGGATGGCAGATACTGAAGACAATATAAAATGATAGAGACAAAATGGATTATGTATCGTGAGCCATATGCACTCGTGAAAGCATGTAAGATGAATTGCATACATCTTTTATATTTGAAAATTGCTGTTTTTGTCAAATTAATGGGGAGTTAACCTAGTCAACTCGGTAGTCAGTGGTGGTTGGAGCGCTACGTGCAGCGCAGTCAAGGGATAACTGGAGAAGAGTCATTGCTTCTACAAGGGTCACAACCCTCAGTAATGAGGAGTAAGAGGGAGAAGATGAACCTAGTTAGTCAGACAATGTAATTGCAAAGAACTGAATTACCTGGAGTGATTACATTCATGACTGGATCATCAGCAAGAACTGTGGACACGGGATACAAGCCACCAGCTAAGGACTTGCCCAACACCAGAAGATCAGGTCGAACTCCTTCATAATCCACGCACAGCCTCTTCCCAGTCCTTCCCAAGCCAGTCTGTACCTCGTCAGCTATCCAAAGGACATTATTTTTAGTGCAGAGATCGCGGACAGCTTTGAGGTACCCATCGTCAGGAACAAGGACACCGGCTTCTCCCTGAATCGGCTCAACCATGAAGGCGCATACGTTGGGGTTTTTCAGGGCTATCTAAATGTAGCAACAAAAAAGTGCAATTGCATTAAAATTTCTCCATTCCCAACGTGCTTTGCAGGCAGTGGCGCGAACAGAGAATTAATAAGCGTAGGCAGTAGAGGTAGGTAGTAAGGTAAGCTAGGTACTACTTACTAGCTTCCTTTACATCCATGGATCTGGTAATACATGTCCTCCGGTTACGGTTAAAAACATGGTTTGTTCAGTAAGTAAAACATATAACTGATTATGATGTATCATCAATAGATGGCGTTGGTAGTCCAAATCCTGACATAATCTGTAAATATTGGAGAAATAATCACTACATCCCAAACGTGGGGCCACACGCTACCTGACTTGGTATTTTATGGCCCCTGGCTTGGTATTTTATGGCCCCTGGCTTGGTATTTTTGGGTGGTATGCACAAAGAGGTTAAGAGAAGAAACAAACTAATTAGCATTGAGTTTTTTTTTGTAAAATCAACATGGAAAGATATCGTAGTCATACAGGAGAAAGTGACCAACTAACAAAATGTAAAATGTTCAGAAGGGCCATTTACTTTTGCTTGGCAAGAAAATAGAAATCAATGCAGTTAGTCATTTTTAACAAGTCAATATAATGTACTTCATGTTTAAAATCGCTTTGGGATTTTTTCAGGACAATATAAAGCTAGTAAGATATCAAATAGTCAATAATCACGTTTTTGTACAAAATGCACTTGGTCACTTTCTCCTGTATGACTACGATATATAGAAATTCTCTCACCTCTAGCAATTTCAGATCATTATATGGCACCAAATCAAACCCTGGCATCAGCGGCTGATATCCTTCGTAGCTCTCTGGATCCGTGGACGAAGAGACTGCAGCTAAGGATCTGCCCCAGAAGTTTCCTTCAGCAAAAACGATCACCGCTTTTCCACTTTCAATCTTCTTCACGTTGTACGCCCACTTCCTGGCAATCTTGCACGCGGATTCGCAAGCCTCGACACCTGTGGATTACAAAAATACATTATTCTTCTTCTGTGCGTGTCTTTTGAGGTCCCCCTGATGTCGACTATCACTTAAGAGTAATTGTCCTTGTCTCGGGCAGCTCTAAACAGCGCCTCGACGGTTCTGATCATAAGCTGGTTTAAATGATCACTTTATATACGTGTAACATTTTCCATTCACCCATGATTGGCGACCACACTACTCCAATGTCGAAAAGATGTATATCCTTCAATTGACAACTTTTTTCACATGCAAGTTAATCAGCACCATCTAGGTTAAGTTGTTTCATATTCTTCTTCATCTATGTTGATATATCAATATAAAAAATATATAACTCCTGAGTGGAAAACCCAGATTTGAACACACTCATAATATTGGAATCCATTTTGATTTACACATTTGAAATTTAAGTTTTACTTGGTAAATACCACTATTTCTTAAAATCTATTATGGCATATGTTTCGATGGATTCCGCATCATTTTTAAACACCATATGTTTTACGAGTTTATCGAAACACATGTCACAATAGATTTTAAGAGATAGTGGTATTTACCAAGTAGAACTTAGAAATTAAAAATGAATAGATATTACCACAAAGCAGGATCAATTAGCACGTTAACTGCCATGGTAATTTCAGAAAGCCGCTCTAAAAAGCCTTTAAAAATATTGTTTTACTTCTTGATTTTTAATAAAAAAATTAATAATTTTATTTTCAGTTGATTTATTAATAAATTTTCTATTCACGTAAGCCAGCATTGACTTTTCCCATACGCCATCTATCCATATTAGCACTGATATACTAGGAAGTTTATCGTAGCTGCACGAATGTGGCAAGTAAACACAGTACAAGATAACTCGTAGTAAGCGTCCTAACAAAGAATGCAATCTACGAGTTATCTCGCAGTTAGCAGTCAACGTGTTAATGAAATGAAAACATTCGTATCGTGCTAACCTGAGTTCATAGGCAGCATCTTTTGATAGCCAAACAGCTTGCAAATCATCTCGGCGAACTCTCCCAGGACGTCGGTGTGGAAGGCCCGGGAGGTGTGGTGCAGGACCTGCATCTGCTTGACCATGGCTTCCATGATGCGCGGGTGGCAGTGCCCGTGGTTGGTGGCGGAGTAGCCGCTCAGGAAGTCCCAGTACTTCTTGCCCTCCACGTCCCAGGCATAGACCCCTGCAAAAATAAACATCCGTATAAATAAAAATGGTAAAGGTGGAGACTGACTGGAGCTGCCGCCAGTTTACAATGTGCCTAATGGATAACTGTTACTTTTTCTGCAGCCTTTTTGGGATGGTATTGTTACTTTTTCTCAGTTTATATTGCATTTCTCTTCTGCTTTAGTTTTTATGTCAAAATGTCTAAAGGTGGAGACTGACCGGAGCATTTCGTCGTAACATAACGTCGTAACATCGCTCGTGGCGAGCATCACCGAGCATCCGAAACTATGGATGGAGCGCTCAGCTCGCTGTACCGACTCCCTGAATGCTCGCATCGTAACGTGTTACGTTACGACGAAATTCTCCGGTCAGTCTACACCTTAATATTTCATATTATTTTTGACATCTCAACATAGGTGAAGAAGTAACAACGCTCGCGGCGAGCATCACCAAGCATCCGAAACTATGGATGGAGCGCTCGGCTCGCTGTACTGACTGCCTGAATGCTCGCATCGTAATGTGTTACGTTACGACGAAATGCTCTGGTCAGTCTCCATCTTAATGTTTCATATCATTTTTTGACATCTCAACATAGATGAAGAAGAATATGGAAGTCTGGGCATTTACAGAGCTTACGACTCTCATAGGCTGGTTTAAGTGGTCACTTTACACACGGGTACCATCAACCAATTCTACCCATGATTGACAACCACACTACTTATTTCTTGAAATTTCTAAATATATACATATTTCCAATTTCGAAACATTGTACTTGAATCACTAAAATTTCACTAAAGACATCTATTGGTGAGATGGAAGAAGCATTTTATTGAACAGAAATCCTTTCATTTGTATGTGAGGTCCGAATCCTGGATTATAATCCAGTAAATGCCCAGACTTCCATATTCTTCTTCATCCACGTTGAGATGTCAAAAAAATAATGTAAAAAATAACTCCTATAATTGGAGACAATCCAGATTTGTGAAGTATTTGGACACACTCAAAATGTAAGTAATTCACAAGTAATTCACCAATTGCTTTGAAATTTGACACAGCTTTGAATTTGTACACTGATTGGCATGATTAGATTGAAATGATCAAATCTAGTAAAGAGTTACTTTAAAGAAGTCGTTATTTAATTTAATCACCTGCTTCTAATTTTATATGAACATCTCAGAACAAAGACTCGACTCATAGTATGGTATCTTGTTACTAACTCATTTACCATCATAGTGTTACAATTGAGTAGTCCACTTGCAAACCATTATATTACTCGCAGATACTTGCGGAAATTCACCACAGAAGCTCTAAAGCTTCACAAGAAACAAATAAGGATCCTAACCAGGACCTTGACAGGACACTGCAGACTGAAGAAACACATGACAAAAATTGGACTACATGACTCCCCAGTCAGCAAATTTTGTATGGAGGATAACGAAATACACATCCACATTCTCTATAATTGTGATGTACTCGCTCGCAAGCAAAGTCACATCCTTGGATGACCACTACTAGACTCCGAGAAGGTGAAGCTATTACCACCAAGACAGGTTGTGAGCTACATGACTCATGTAGGCCTTGAGAGTGAGCTATGATACAGAGGGAGGTCACAATATATGGTCGCAGTGAGATATAGGATGCAAGTATCTTGTGTAGCCTCACCTTTTCCTTTGCAAAGCGCTACGGGCAAAGGATGATAGTTGTGGCAGCTGTATTTCTCCTCCTTCTTGATGACTTCAGAAGTTGTTGTACTTTTCGAACGAACGGAAGTCTTCAAGACATGCGCACCCCTGGAGGAGACCCGTGAGAGCATCTTGCAGATATGATGAGGGTATCTGAAACAAGAAAGTTACTTGGAATAGAGTTATGAAGCAAAAATTACATTTAGCATAAAAAAATAATAAATTAAATAAATTAAATAGAAATAACACGCAAAACCTATGTTTTAAGAGGCTTGTCTGTAGGTAGGATAGTAAGGATATGGAAGATAAATGTGAAAAATACATTACAAATATCCAGAAGATTTTATCATTTTGATAAACTTTAAACATGTCCTAAAACTCCTTTCCAAAACGGCATAAATCAAAAATCATAAATTTTCAGTTGTGCATGTTTTCGGAATGTCCAAAAAATGTACTATTTTCCAGCAAAAGTGGCATATTTTTAACTTAATATTTACCCGCTACAGGGCAGAAAGAGTTGTTTTTGCATTTTGAAGAAAAGGTATTGTTTAATTATTTTTTTAAACATAATAAATATTTTTCAAATGGAGAAAAAACCCTCAGGTTTTACCTAAAAAGATATGTTGCACAGTAAAAAGGTCAATACGTGGCTTGATATTTATTTTTAATACATCGATTATATTTTTAAACTTTAAAAACAATCTCCTGAAAAATCAAGTTTTTTTATAAATGACGTTGTTGAAAGGAGTGAGCGATGTGTCATCATATTGTAAATTTGAACAGGATAAAAGGGATGCGACCATACTTTATTCCAGTATACTCTCACAATAGCAAAGGAGAACTTCCTAAATAACTTAATACAGGCAGTACCACCCATTTCCACCCTTCTTTGTGATCTGAATTCTAGAATTGAGGCCATAATTCCTAAGTTTAGTATCTTTTAAATATTTATTTGATTATTTTGTTTATAAATAAAAATAAGACTTGATACTGGCAGAAACATTCTTTCACTGGGTGACTGTCAAACAATTATAAAAATAAAAATAAAAGTTCAATTTTGTTTTCATTGTAAATAAATATCAGTACCTACCTGTGCTATATTTCATGAACTGTCTCTGGAGTATTTGCTTTTCGATTGCTTGATTCAATCAAAGAAAAATACAATTCATTAGAACTTTTTTTCATATAAAAAAAATGGAAAACCCATGGCTCTATTGACTAGTGTTAAAATATTTAATTATATTTTGTTTTCAAGAATTTTTCTGAAATTCATGAATGAGAAAACGTTAATAAATGAACATTGATATAAACAATTCTTAAATTCTAAATAAAAATCACCCAGCTAAGAATCAACAAAATTTGCATATTTTTCACATCACCCATTATATCTCCTTCAACGCGATTTTATACCACAAACGTCACAATAATCAAGCCATTTGCAATAATAAATAAAATATTATTTTACTTTATTAAAACTTGGAATAAATAATCTTAATAATTGAGTAGGTACTTAAATAAATTAAACAATATGTTTTACTTTAAAGTAGCAAGAACTGTGCATTTTGGAATGATGTTATCATGTGTTAAATTTTAAAATGACAGTTGTACAATATGTCAACAACAAAATCAATAAACAACACACTCACCTGTTCCTTGGATTTCTCGAGATAATGACAGTAAAACTTCTACTTGAACTATTTAAATACACTCGTCGTAAGTGGTTTTATGTGAATTACGAATCACCCAAAGCAATAATAATTACGATATAATGAAGTGGTTTACGAGAATGCTACATTATTTTCACTAACTATAGCACTAAACTGACTAAACCCGTTGTATAATCAATGAATCGTATTCTAGAATATATTTAGCAGTGTTTTTTAGTCGATTTTTATAGTAAATATTTACAAAATATATTTTTTAAACCTAGTACGAAATGATTGACATAATTTGAATAGCGACCAATACGCCAAACATGATTTTGAAAAAGTACCAAATTTTTGACATACCTACTATCCATGCCAATAAACATTTTTTTTCAAATCGGTGCTACAACAAATTAATTTTAAAGATTAGATTCTTTTATTTAATAATATTTTCTACAGTATTAGAATTCTATTGGATGCTTTATTTTCATCAACGGTTTTTTTTAAATAAAGTAAAAAACCATATTTAATTTTAATCTAATTTATAAAACGACTTTTTTTAACAACATAATTTCTCAAGGGAGTTTAAAATTTGCATATTAACTGTATTTTTACTATGCAGTGGCGTACATTCCATACAGGCATATAAGCAATGCCTGCCCTAATTTAATGGGGAAAATATGGAAAGCTGTGATAGTAAACGAAATAAAAAATTTAACTATTTATTTGGAAGAATAAAATAGGTGTCGGAAGACCTCAAAAATTATGGTCCGACGACAAAGCCGCTGTAGGGGGTAGAAACTGACTGCAAACCACAGACTAACTAATTTATATACCTACTGCAAACAGCAACCGAGCGAAGGAAATGGAAGGATACAGAAGAGACCCATATCCAGCAGTGGAAAACAGAAGGCTAGAGAAGAAGAATAACCATTTATTCGTTATGAAACTACAAGTTCTCTTTCAACAAGAAAATCGAATTTCGCCAAATGCAAAATAAATAATAATAAATAAATTGAAGATTTTTTTTTCAATTGGCCTGATTTTTTTGCGATGTATTTGTCGGGTTGTGGTCCCGTGGTTAGTGTCGCGGACTCTTAAGTCAGAGTTTCTCGGTTCGAATCTACTCTACCACAATTTGATACCTATTTCAAATAATGAGCCGCTTAGGCTCACAGAAACAGTATGAAATTGAAATATTTGTGTAAATAATAGACACAACAAATATATTTATCTTTTTGTTTAAATATATTTCATATAAATAACACTTTCCCTATCCTTCGCACTTTACAAACAAGCCTCTAAAATAAAGGCTTTGTGGGCTATTTCTGTTTTTTTTTCTGTAGGTTTTGTCTTTTGATTGCTTTAATTTTTATTTTTATTATAATTCTTAATATAACAGAGCATTATTACAAAATAAACTTTAACGTAATTGTTTAACCAATCCCCGCGGCTGATTCTTGCTAATTATTTCAAATGACTTAATCGATACTTTTAATTGACTGGTAATACGATTTTAATGAAATCACAAACATAATTCTCGTGGGAACTTTTTTTACTAGGTTAATATTTTATGTACCACTAGCTGTACTCGACCACGCGTGCTGTAGCTTAGTCTGGTTAGAGGAAAAGAAAGAATACAGTAGAACCAAAACTTATAAAAACACGCGCGTGTTTGAAACCACGTTGTGTTAGTTCACAATGGTTTTTAAGGCCCAATATACGATAAATCGCAACTTTATTTTCTCTAGACCCAGGGAAAATATGACATAAATGAATTTTTTTGCTTAAAATACCGTTTTTGTATCGAAAAAATAAGTTCTTCGAAATAAATATATGGTTTTGAAAAGAAAAGAGCTTTAAAAAGGTAAGGCAAAAAACGGAGGGCGTTTGCGTTCTGAATTTGAACTTTCTAACCTTAAGTAATACAAATATTAAAATTTATGAAACAACAAGACAATCGAAAGCATTAAAAATGCTAAGTAACAACAGTGTCAATAAGCATGCTGTCCGCCACCAGCAATTTCTACAGTCAATCATATTATGCACTTACTTGAGGATCTATCGGTTTTTCAAAAGTAGCTTTTACAAAATTAACTTAGAAAATCGTATTTTTGTATTATCCCTTGCATTCCGTTTTTCACTTTGTATGTGACCAAATCAAGTTTACTTATAAATGCACTATCTGCATAATCTTATTGCACATTTTTCTTTCCGTCATAAATATTCAAGACGATTTGTTGACACAAATGTGCAAATTCGCATACATGCAGTTGTTTTGCATCTGTGGTGCGCGGAGAGTTGGTGATATGTTTAACACGTATACACATATATTCTTCTTCTTCTTCTTCTGGCCCCTGTTCGCGTCAAAGTGTCGCATAGGGCACGGCGTTGATCGATGTGGCCTTAAATCGATTTTTGATCATATGAAGGCGCGCCGATCGGTTCTACTCTCCAAAATTTTGGATCTAGATCCAAAGAGTGGAGTAAATTTGATGGAATAAAGATGACGTAGGTAAGCGTGTGTGTGTGTGTGTGTGTATATATATATATATATATATATATATATATATATATATATATATATATATATAGATATATATATATATATATATATATATATATATTATATATATATATATATATATATATATATATATATATATATATATATATATATATATATATATATATATATATATATATATATATATATGTGTGTGTGTGTATGTGTGAGTGGTTTTACATATCCTGAAGGGACTCGTACATATTAGCAGTTACACACATTAGCATATGGGAACATACTGTGTTACCACATGTGACGCTGACGTTTGTAGAATATGACGGATTTATTAAGTATGTGTTTTCGAACAATGTTTTCTTTTAAAATGACATGTCCAATTTATTGATAATCTACCAATAATTGTATTATATACGTATAACGATAACAAATAGAACTTATCGACGTAAAAACCAGCTTTCCGAGTGGATTCTTGTTTTTGTCTAAAAATAACTTATTTATAAAATTTTATCATTTCTTTATTATCAGCGGATTAATTTATAAGTGGATAAGTTAAAAAATAAACCCATTGATGTGTCTTATATAATATATAAATTCTCAATAAAGTTGATTAGATGTTTTCTTTTACAAATATTGCTGTAATTTATGTATTAGTTTTTTTGCCTCCGTGGTGTATTCGGCTGTCCAAACTCAAAACACAGTAAGGGACATTTTTTTTGTAGTACGTTTTTTTGCATTTTTGGACTAAGTAGATGCTACTTAATCCAAAAATGCAAAAAAAACGTACCACAAAATAAAAAGTCCCTTGCTGTGTTTTAAGTTTTGGACAGCCGTATTGGTAACTACAGTGCTGGAGGTCCCGGGTTCGATTCCCAGGGAGGGGTGAAAATAAATATGAGTTATTTTACACTATAATGTTTATTGAACATTACTCTGGACTGGTCCCTGATGCGCAGGAGTGATCATCTTGCCTTCATGTAAGTAACGATCTAGATAACACTGCGTCATTATGATGCGGTGCCCAATGCACCATTGGGTGCGGATAAGGGTTAGAAGTAAGTTTTTATAATAAATATATCTTATTATCCTTCAAAAATGGCCGACTAGTGGATATTCGTGTAACCTACCGCATGACTATTCAGTGCATCGTTACTTTTTATAACATATTCAAATATTTCAATTAAATGCTACTTTAAAATAAGCTCAAAAGCGTAAAACTTTTGTTGAAAAAAGTGGAGTCGAATCCAGAATTTCTGATTCAGACGTCTACGACCCAGTCTAAAGGATATACTATTGCAAAAAAATACGACAGTGCATAAAGTAATAAGTTAAGCCAGCCAAGGACAAGTCGTAAATCCTGAAAAAGGCCAAAGGCTTCCATATTCTCTTTGATACATCTGTAAAAAGTATTGAATTACCTTACGTCCAAGTGACGTTGAAATCTAGCTACAGCTTATGGAACACCGCTTATCATGGCCCTACTTAGGCTTCAAGTCTTATAGCCTATACCTACTTGTGAGTGGATTTGACCTTTGTGTCTATTTGATGTAATTCATAAGTGAAAATTCTTAGCAAAAAACGCTCGCTGGTTTAATATATCTACTTATAATTTATAATTTTGCGTGTTTATATAGTTTTTAAGAGTTCAAAATACAGTAAAACCCCTTAAAACGTTGAGATAGGTACCGCATTATCAGAGGGAATGTTATAACTGGTTTATTTTTTTTTTTACACATTTTAACCAGCGGAAAATGAGTCTTTTATAATTAAAATACATTTTAAAAACACTAACCCATTTTTTTAAATTACCTAACGTCCAAGTGACTCTGAAATCTAGCTACGGCTTATGCAACACCGTTTTTCATGACTCTACTCAGGCTTCAACTTTTTAACTTTCATAGCCCATGTCTACTCGTGAGTGGATTTACTCTTTATGTTTAAAGTTACTATAATTTCATGTAATTCATGAGTGAAAATTCTAGGCAAAAACACTAACCCCCCCTCCAACGTTCCCATTGATAAACACGGTACCTATCTCAACGTTATAAGGGGGCTTACTTTATTCCTGGTAGATTTTTTTTAAATATCATTTTATGGCTAATGAGTAAAATATGTTAACAACCATTGAAAATTATTTATTTCGAGAATGCAAATACATAAAAATATATCTCCGCTATATATGCTACACATCGCTTGACGACAAAGGCGATCAGGTGATCCATTATCAGCTCGTCACAAGAAGGTGTGTGTACCAGCTGTTTATATTATCAAGTAAAAACATCGTCACATAAGCACACATAATCTCAATGGTACCTACGTACTACAATGTATTTACGTACGCAAACAGTACACTGTCAATTAAATTTATTAGATATTAAAAATAATTTATATTCTACAAATCAAAGAAAAATAAGTAGAAATATTGACGTTATTAGCAAAAAATTACTTCATGTAAAATGAAAATTATTTTGGAGAAAACTATCATATCAAATTGACAACAGCATGGACGCAATTCCATAGAAAATGAAAAAGCTACCGTTTAAAAAAAGCAATTCCATAGAAAATGTTAGCGCTACCGTTAAAAAAAAGGAAATCATAAAAATTTGTACTACAACAAACTACAAGGCTATGAATAAATGATATAAAATGGGAACGAATATTTCTAAAGATTTTTCAAAAATATTTAAGAATAAACTAAAACATTAAGTACTGCAGTGTACATCAAACATGTCTAGAATATGCGATTTTTTTATTAAAATATTTACAAACAATTAGTGTTATTAAGAGTTATAAAGACTCATGCTTTTTGTACCAATAATTATATTATTTACATGAAACGATGATAAATTTAAACTTATCTACGTAAAAATCAGCTTTCCAAGTGGATACTTGTTTTTGTCTAAAAATAATATTGAAATATTCATGATTATTTCATTATATTGAAAGGAGATTATTTAAAAAGCTAATAACGTTGAAATTAAAAGCTGGGAACAGATGCTTTCTTATTTTTTTATTTTTTTTTATTTATATACATTTATTTAAATCACAATTTATACATATTTAGAACTTTTTTTTGCAGAGACCCACCAAATGAAACCAAATTCTTACCACCAATCATTAAAAAAATGTAAGAAAGCCTATTTTCATTTTCATTTTGATTGACATCTTTTAAGATTTTTTTTAAATATTTTAAATTATCATTACTATTAGTATACTGTTATTTATTTTGGTCGTTTGTATTATGGTAATTTTTTATAAAATAAATATGCTATAGTAATATTTATTTTTTAAGTTTATTTTAAATAATGTAAACATAGACCATATAAACCTTAGAGGCTTGCACTCTTTGCTTCAAGGTTTGGAATAAATATAAATACATAAATTAGTATAAAAGTGCATAAAATAATTTCAGCAACTACTGTGTAACTAACGACCGCGAAATTTTTCAAGGAGAAGATAACATTGTATTAATGTAATAAAATTCCATAATTCTCTAATATTAAAATACTTCCAGTTAATCCTCAAGTATTATGTTAAGCCGCCTCCGTAGTGCAGTGGTAAGCGCGTGTATCTTTCGTGCTGGGTAAACTAAATCCAAGTGATTTTTAGTACTAATATTTATATCTAGTCACCCTGGACTAGTATCTGAAGCACAGACTAGTCATCACGCCTTCACGTAATTGACGATTAAGACAACACTGCGTCGATACGATGCAGTCCCCTATGCACCATTGGGTGTAGATGAGTGTCTGAAGGAGAATACATAATTGTATCAATTATCGAATCGAATCGGGTGGTGGTCCCGTGGTGTCGCGTACTCTTAAGTCAGAGTTTCTCGGTTCGAACCCACTCTACCACAATTTGATACCTATTTCTAATAATGAGCCGCTTAGGCTCACAGAAATAGTATGAAATTGAAATATTCGTACAAATAATAAAAACACAAATATTTCACTTTTTAATAATAAAAAAAATCTGATTCCACGATTTTAAGAAGGGAGTCTTGCATTTCACATATTTACCTTCATGGTTTGATAAGTTACACTATTCGTTGTTCTTCTGGCTCATTTCCACATCCATGTGATGCATAAGGCACCACATCGATATCGAAGCGGTATTATATTTTATTTGATGGGATGTAGATGACTTAGGTGAAGGAGCTGGACGTGTGGGGCATTATTACTATATTGGAATGGATATGGAGGAGGAATGTAAGAAAGGATGTAAAACAATCAGAATAGCAGCTAGGGCACTCAGATTTGCATGCTCGTATTCGTACTAGCTTGTGTAACTTAAATACTGCATATATTGTGTGCATCTCCCAAGCACTCTATGATGCATAGAGTACTCCATCGCATTAACGCACATCACATAAATTACGTGAAAAGTTCCGCGCTTCAAATACTAACAAGTCAAGGGTGACAAAAAATTAAAATAACAGTGAAAAATCTCCTACTTATATTTATTTTGACCCGCCTAGACCGGGACTTCCAGCATAGAAACCAAACGCGCTAACCATTGCATTACGAAGGCGGACGACCTACTCTCCTACTGTTAGGTCATTTTGATTAATTAAAAACTGTTCACCATAAAACAACACGTGTTCAATTTACATTTGTCGTATTATAACATTTTATCATTCACCATAATCTCAAATATCGACTTTATTGAAATTAATTATTTTTAAGCAACTTCGAACATCGTCGTGTAATTGTATGTATATAAAATAAAAATAATCTCTAACCTTAAAATGTTAATTCTCTTCTGACAGAATTCTCCTCATGTATAATATGCGATTTACCACCAGTTTTGTTTATTAATTCATTCACTACCATGTTATGTTGTTGTTATTAGTCAAAAATAAATAATCGTCGATTTCACTCACCGTACCTATTTTTAGACGAATGATTTCTCTCAATATTTGCGAAACTCGATAATTCGCAAACATTCGCGAATAGACGAAAATACTATTCGAACCAAGGTCATTATCATCAGTTTTTTACTACTTTCCTAAACCAGGGCTGGGTTTCCATACGGAAATTAATGAGTTAACATCGAAGTGTTAACATTACTTCTACTCGTCAAAAAACAAGCATTCATTAATTTTATTTACAGTATCATTAATTCCCGACAATACTGATCAATCAGTTTCAAAATCGTTCAAAATAAAAGTCTAGAAGAAAAGTTTAAGTTATCTTCACTACATGTTTGCTTTCGGATGGAATTGAAGCCCAGGGCATCGATTACATACGGAAGTAATTTTTTTTATTAAAATAATAGAGAAAAATATTTGTGTTTTTATTATTTACAAAAATACTTCAATTTCATACTACTATTTATTTGAGCCTAAGCGGCTCATTATTAGAAATAGGTATCAAATTGTGGTAGAGTGGGTTCGAACCGAGAAACTTTGACTCAAGAGTCCGCGACAACCCACGGGACCACAACCCAACACTAACTTTAACTTCATTGATTCTCAATTTTAATTCCTCATTTATTTATTTAATATTTACTTTGTGGAATAATGATATAAATGTAAAAATAAAACACTTTGAGAACGGTTTTCGAGTTTATTAATTTTAATAAACTTGTAGTCTTGTTTACATTAATAAACTCAAAGAGTGGTCTTACACAAGTGTTTTTTTTTCTAATATCATTTTGTCAGCCTTCGTAGTGTAATGATTAGCATTTTTATCTACCGTGCTGGAGGTACCGGGTTCGATTGCCAGGGAGAGGTGAAAATATATATTTGTGATTTTGCACTCTCTAATTTTTTTTATTAATATTTCTTGGACTGGTCCCTGAAGCGCAGGAATGATCACTTTACATTCATGTAAGTAACGGTCAATATAACACTGCATCAACAAGATGAAGGGTTAGAAGAAAAAGAATGACATAAGCATTTTTAAATTCCTTGTCTGACCGTATTGTCAGGAAGTTTAAATTACCAGTATACCCAAAGTAAATGATTTTAGGTTTTTTTATCAAATGCAAGGTAAGTTTATTTTATCTACGTTAACTTCCGCACGTACTGTAAATAAATCTTACTTTACTTCCAGCTTGTAATAAACAAATAATCCTTATCTTTTCTGTAAACGGATACGATTAACAAGGTTTTACTCCTGCTTCGTCCTCAATGCTAAACATTAGTGCTATTTTAAAATATCGAGAAGCGGCGTTTATTTTCCCATTATTCGCAAGATTAACGGTAAAAATAACATTTCTTTTTAATGCCTTGCCTTATGCACCATGAGGGCGAAAGCGAACGAATGAATGGGTAGGTACCTAGGTATTAAATTAGAAGTTTAATTTGTGCTTCTATGTCTATGGTAATCTCGGTTAGTGTTTATTGACCGTGGTTTGACAGTTGACAGCTCGCTGCTGATAGCAGATTTTGGCAAATTAGATTCCCCGCTTTTTAAATTTTGTAATCGACAAATTTACTTTTGTCACAGTAAATTTGCCCAAAATTATAATGAAAGTGCTTTAAAATATTGTAATCACTATTTATATTTACACAAATGTTTAATAAAGCAGGTGGTCCGCCCAGAGTTAATTTTTTAGACGAACATGTTGACAATGTACTTACTGAGGTAATCATATTTTTCATATTTTTACTGATAAGTTTTTTAAATAAATATATTTTATAGCCATGTCATTAAATCAATGTGCAAAAGCGCCAAAACAGCCTTTTATATGTAAAAGTTTTCTTTCAACAAACAACCAATGTGGTAATAAGTGTCGGGTTGTGGTCCCGTGGTTAGTGTCGCGGACTCGGAGTCGTCAGAGTTTCTTGGTTCGAACCTTATCTATCGCAATTTGATACCTATTTCTAATAATGAGCCGTTTAGGCTCACAGAATAAGTATGAAATTGAAATATTTTTGTAAATAATAAAAAAAAAAACAAATATTTATATTTTTTTAATAAAATAAAATAAGTAGCATTCCAGTCGCTGTGACAGTTTATATGGGCACAAAGTGGACCTTTTTCTTGGAAAAATACATATTCTCATCGAAATCAGTAAAGAAGTAGGTAGCTGAGTTTTATTTTATATATGTCAGGCAGCTGGTTAATTTGGGTATTGGTAATATATTTTTATAATATATATCCTTCAGCTAAGATAAAATTCCTAGTAAATATATATATATATATATATATATATATATATATATATATATATATATATATATATATATATATATATATATATATATATATTTACTAGGAATTTTATCTTAGCTGAAGGAATATGGCAAGTAAACACAGTACGAGATAACTCGTATTCGGCGTCCTAGCAAAGAACGCAATCTACGAATTATCTTGTAATTGCCAGTCAACGTTTTAATAACGAATCAATTAACATAGTTTCGTTGTATTCTTTTTTCACCACTATCACATTGTAATTTGGACTCTAGAATGCAGTGCTCCGCAGTAAACTACAAAGTAAGGTGGAAGCCCTCTCCATCATGAGTAAGCAGCTGGATAAATGTTCCACGGAGAAGGACAGGTACAAGCTGCTAGCGGAACAGTTCCAGATGAGGTTTCCTTCATCCCGCGGGCCCGAGGCAGACTATAAACAGTCATACCACGGCTCCAAGACCATCAACAACATATCCGGAGAGCAGCTTTTGGCCAACACGAGAGAACAAAATAAGCTTTTATCCGTAGAGGTGAGTGAAATGAAATGAAAACGAATGCATGCAATCAACACCATATTTTCACTAACCCTTTCCGGTCCCCCAAAATTAAAAAAAAAATCTATGTAAACAGTTACATTCTAATAAGAAAAATATATTTTGTCCTCTGCTCCACATACTGTTGTAATAGATACGAGTGATAAAAATGTAAGCTTGGAATTTCAACAAATAATACTAATGTTAAAAATAATGTGGAATAACATCCGACAAGGGACCTAAGAGGAAAAATCGATGTCGAATGAGATTCGACATTGACCAGTAAGGATTAATTGATTCGGCAGTCACTTTCTGGAAAAATACATCCATTTTGAACTTAGTTTTACTTGGTAAATACCACTATTTGTTTAAATCCATTGTGACACGTGTTTCGATGCATTCTGTATCATTTTCAAACTGAATGAATGAATCTCCAACATGCGTCTAAAGCACCACATCTCAAATCCCCAACCACGCTTTAAATATTAAAAATAACAACATTTTGAGTGTGTCCAATGAAAATGGTATTTTCTAGCGTTTCTCATGTGTGTGATTATAATCCAGGATTTGGATCTCACATACTAATATAAGAGTTTCTGCTTAATAAAAAGCTTCTTTACATCTCACCAATAGATGTCTCTAGTGAAGTTCTAGTGATTCAAGAATAAGGTTTCTAAATTGGTTCATATATATAGAACTTCCAAGAATTTGAGTAGTGTGGTTGTCAATAATGGGTAGAATTGGTGAATGTTACACGTGTGTAAAGTGAACACTTAAACCAGCCTATGACGGTCGTCAGCCCCGTAAATGCCCAGACTTCCATATTCTTCTTCATCTTTGATGAGATGTCAAAAAATAATATTAAAAATAAATTTGTGTTTTTTTAATTTTGCAAATTTCCAGGTATTCTGTGTCACATTTAGTATTGTATACATAGTGAATGTGTTAAGCAAGTGTGTCAAACTGTGTGTCAAGTGTGTTCAAACTTCAATTTGTTTTGACAAAGTCATCAATAAGTATTACCTTAAAATGTCTTATTTAAGTGATTTTTTCAATAAATTACCATCTTAAAAATAATATAAACGCAACCCAAATTATTACTTTCCAGGTTGAAACTTTGAGGCACAAACTGGAAGAAGCGGAGGAAGATATACGAGTATTAAGAAAACAGAAAAAAAGTCCGCAACAGTCTTCAGATAAGTTGTATGGTGGGAGTACTGTTACCTCTATCAACTTTGAAAGGGAAGAATTGGTCCGGCAGTTAGAAACATTAAATAAGAAGGTTAATTATATTTCCTTACAATTTATAAAATACTTTAGCGCCATTATTTTGGATTTGTCCATTTTTTTTCCACAAATTTACTACGATTAGTAGTTATTAGAAGTTATTTTTGTCCGCCTCCGTAGTGTATTATTAATGGTCAGCACGCTCGGCTACCGTTCTGGAGGTCCCGGGTTCGATTCCCAAGGGGGGAAAAATAAATATAAGTAATTTTTTCACTGTAATATTTATTCAATATTACCATGGACTGGTACCTGAAGCGGAGGGCTGATCACCTTTCCTTCATGTGTAAAACGATCATGATAACACTGCGTTTATAAGACACAGTGCCCTATGCACCATTGGGGTGCGGATAAGGGTTTTATTATTATTAGTAGTTATTTCAATCAAGATTTTTATCTTTTCAAGTGTTACTTTATGATAATATCCAGGGCTATTTTTTAAACAAAATAGGTTCCGGAATTCACCTCATGTCATTTAAATATTCATTTTGATAGATTCTTTTAATATACTTTCTTTTTTCAGGTTGAGCAATTACAGTCAGATCTGAGGTCAATGTTGGATGAAAAGGAAGACTTGATTAACGAAAGAGACTCCTACAAGTGTAAATTGCACAGGTTAAACCATCAGCTGATGGTCGCCTTGTCCAAGAAGACCAAGTCTACCGGAGCCGACAATGGCAAGCCCGGGCCGGTCCTAGACATAGACTCCCTGATCATGGAGAACAGATATCTTCAGGAGAGGTTGACACAAGCTATTGCAGAAAAGGAACTGGCTACTCACGCCCTCACTAAATACAAGGTACTACTTACTTCAGCCTGCTTCTTGTGTCCATATTGCACAAACACCTTTCTCTTGGACTTCCACAGTTGTCTGTTGGACGTGACTCTCTACCAGTGCAGGCCCGTCACTTTTTTATTGTCATCGGACCATCTTGTCTGGGGCCTACTCATGCTTCTGCATCCTGTTCTAGGCCTACATTGAAAGCTGTCCCACCGCATGCCCAGATCTGATACAGAAGCATCTAGGCTTCCTGACAGATCTGCTCTCGCTAAACAATATTTCTTTTTTGAACTAAGTTGCGAAATTCATTGAAAATGTGAAACAATATAAAATTGTATCCCGATTTTACTGTAAATTTACATTTAAAAGCTTTCAATATACCCGTCACTGCCAATCTAAATAAATACAAGATTGTAAGTCCATCACCAAATTTTCTAGAAGTACCCCAGTGTAGGCAGTGAAAGGGATTAGTGTTTAGTTCAATTAGTCAGCTAGATCCGATTCCGACTCAAAGTTGGCCGGCACACAGACGCCCACAACTCCGACCAGCACAGCAGATAGACACGGAACAGTTCTAGGCCTACAGTCAAGCACCTTTTTTGTCCATCTATCCTCAGGCATACGTGCCACATGACCTGCCCAGTTCCACTTTTATTCCGCTATTCTTTGAGCCACATCTGTTACCTTGGTCTTCTCCCTTATCCAAACATTAGTTTTTCGGTCCCTAAGAGATATATTTGGCATCATTTTGTACTCTTTATGTTACCCAAGTACGAGTTTGCTTTGGTTGCTAAACACAATGTTGCTTTTAGTCATATTTATTTGTATATGTACATACCTACTGCCTTCATTAGTTGCTATACAATTTTAAAAAGAAACTGTGGCCCAATGTTTCATAAATCGATCCCGTACAGAATGAATATTTATTTTGCTAACCGCCCTACCTTTGAGTAAAAAAGAAGTAGGTAAAATAATCCTCAAGTTTTTTTTCCTAATATTTATCAATAACAATCTCAATACAGCAACAATATTCAATCCAATCAGTAATCCGTGCCAGTAAAATAGCACGCTAAACAAATCAGCGCTAAGCGCAAGAGAAAATTTTGAATCAATAGATCCATTTATGACCTTTTTTATTTCCTTTGCAAGTCAGAGGTTCTCAACATAAATGTCGCCAGAATTTTTTTAAATAATATTTTATTGAATATTTTTACAATTTTATTTTATATCAAATGTAATATATCAATCAACATAATCCCAACATATTCTGCAAATGAGGTAGTCAATTATATTGATCTCGAAATACTAAACATGCCGTATGGTGCATTAGTATGCATAGGGTAAGTAGGAATAATTTGACATATCACCAATGTTTCTGTGGTTGCGGATATACTTTTTTGTACCTGAACGTATGGGATACTGGTTGTTGCATTTGGGCGTTAATATAGCTTCTAATGTTCGTATGGGTAGAGTGGTTAAAGAGTGTAACAGGACTTGACTCACATAAAAAGAATATATATTTTTTTTCAATACAATTTGATCAGAGATGTAAAAATTAAACATTTCATATTTTTTCAGAGTATTTTAGAGACCAAACATCGCAAGAGCGTTATAAAACTAGGCACCAATACGGCTAACGCAGTTGTGACGCACAAACAAGGTATTTTGATACACTTGTGAAAGTGATTACATATTTACAATAATATTACTTAACACATTGTTTACGGCATACACATCATATTTGTGCATTTCAGGAATATTATGTTGCGGTGGTGGGTACATTGTTATGTATTTCGGTTACCTTCAACATCATACACAAAAAACATGGAATGTCTTATTTCTTGTCATATTTGCTTAGCGGTGTAGCGGATAGGTGTCACTACATATAATACAAAATTATTATTGATCATTTTCTGATTTCATAATATGACTAAACGTATAATTCTTTCAATGTGATCTAATATCGCCCGCATCAAATTCAATTTCTTTAATAAACTTCGCCATAACCAATGTGTTAAAAGAAAACTTATATAATTCGATTTTAAATATATAAATATGTATAGAGCTTGCTCCATTTGATAGAAACAATAAAAGTTTCATCTCAACACACATTTATAAAATTATATTAGTCGAATCGCTGAATATCACATCAATTGAAATTGAAATTATTGTTTTTTTTTTAGTAAAACAGCTTCTTGAGAGTGGCACCACTCAGGAACTGCCCGTCACGGCTGCCACAATAGCCGACCTAAGGGCGTTGAGTTTTGGTTTACTAGACGCCTTGAATGACAAATCACTGGCTTTGTCACATCAAAAGAAGGCTAATAGGTAAGATTTTCTTCTTCTTGGTCTTATCCCTCATGATGGTGGAATCGTGACCTCTGGTTAATCAGCTTTCCATCCTTCCATTGAATTCATGGGATTCTCAACATGCGGAGCAGTACCATAAACCAAGCTAGGACACAAAATGCTGAACCATCTTCTAATGGAAAGGAAGGCTTGTTGACGATAGTCAACAGTTCAGCTGATGGAAGACAGCTGCTGTCATTTAAAATTTCCCATGTATTTGATGCATTATTGTTTCGTAGATTTTTTATACTTTTTTGCCTCACAACCATTGTGGAATGAAGTATTTAGAGATGTGCGCTTTCTATTTTCTTTCTTTTCTGTTTAACCAGCCGTGGCTCAGGCTAGTGTGCAATAAAATCGTAATTTTTCAGGATATTGGCAACCAGGATAACTGAACTGGAACAGAGGTTAGAAAGTACATCAGACAACGAAGAAAGAGTCTCTCTTTTCCCCTCCAAAGTGTTTCTCGAAACGTACTGTTCCTCGGAAGTCGATACCTACGATATCAACAACCACGATTTGGACAAACCAAACGCGGAAACCTCGCCCGACCCGTCCGAAAACATTCCCAAAGTGTTGGTCGAAGATGTTGAAGTAGATCTCCAAGTCGTACAGACAAAAAGAAACAAGAGAAGAAGAGAAAAATCGGAGAGTAAAAAGAAATTAAACGGAGATGTGGAATGTAGAGAATTTCCTGTTGACTGTATGAATCGTGAGCTTGTCGATGAGAGTCTTCCGCCGGAGCTTCAGAAGTTGGTCCAAGAAGCCCTGGACAATATTTACATCGAAGAAAACCAAAATCAGTGAAGACAACCACAAAATATTGGGTGAAAATCTTGTAATACATATTTAAAAGATTAGTTCAGTATCATGTAATGATGGGTCCTAACCGAAACCAAGAGTTTCTTTACCGGACCTGGGAATGTGGTGGAAGCTTACAGAGTACATCTGTAATGATTGAGTATCTTCTTAAAGTAAAATTGAAACGGAATTTGTAAACTGTCTTTGACACTTACAAAATTCTGTCACTAAAATTTACATCATTTTGTAACTTACCTATTGTTATTACCTTAGCCAATTCGGATATTTATATGTTTCATCAAATATTCACGTTTATATATCATTTCCGCGGAAATGTCAGCAAATCATATGTGCCGCTGCTATAGTGACCGCAAGAGATATGATGAGGAATCAAGAAACTTATTTTTTTGAAAATGTTCTGTTCACATTTTTGTGTGGTGAACAGTGTATGTATTAGGTCTTGAGTTTGATTCCTAAGGGGGTCAAAATAACAATACATTCCAAAGTACTTATCATTACTTATATTAAAATAACTTTTATTTACATAGTTTTTCTCAATATTTCAATATGTACATTAATTTAAGCTACGCAATTATATATTATGAATATCATAATATTAAAAGTGAATACTTTAAACGCAATACATTCCAAAGTACTTATACTTAGTTATATCAATATAACTGTTATTTATACATAGTTTTTATAAGGGTGTTAGAAGCCAACTTACAATTTTCCACAAAAAAAAAATACGTTGTTGATAGCAAACATAATACACCTTACATTTCTTATTTTGAAATTTTTCATTCCAAAATAACAAATGTATTTTTTGCTGTCTCTTAATAACTCTTTGCCCACAGTTGGCAGTCATCTATAATAATGGCCGTTTAGTACACAGTTTGTGCAGCATATAACGCAGTACCCGACATTCAAACCTCAATTTCTCTGGGCATTAATTCTCATAATGCTAACGATTTTTGGTGTAAAAAATAGCTAGTTCTTTATGTTATTGACATCTGTGTAAATAATTTCAAAGAAAAAATATGCTTTTCTACAGTTACATGATAGAATTGGGGCTATATTAATTCCAGCGGCTCCCGTAGTCAGACAAAATATATCTGCATATCACTCGCATTATATCACGATAGCAACATGAGTATTAAATTATTATGTTAAAGCGTGAGAGAAACTGCCGTAATAATAATTGTTTTGTAGTTCATACATATAACATTTGATGTGTCATTTAAAACCAATTGGATAATTTATCTAAATGATTTATAACTTCATTAATTGATTCGGCAGTGACTTTGTGGGAATATCTATCCATTTTTAATTTAAGTTTTACTAAGTGTTTACCACTATTTCTTAACACATTGTTGTCGGGCAGTTTTTTCATCAACCCTGACCCTAATTATATTCAGATAGTCTGCCGCCCGACCCTCAGTATACTAATCACAAGTAACCGCTAACCTGATTCCGATCTGTACAATGTTTTTTTGGTGTCTCACGCTCTCTACCAAAAGTAAGCAAATACAACACTTATAAGCATCTCCCGCTCTCTCTACCAACAGTATGTAAAATATGCTTTTTAGCATTTCCCGCATATAATGTGTTAAAATCTGTTGGGACTCGTGTTTCAATGCATTCCACGTCATTTTAAAAATGTGTTTGAAATAAATTTTAAGAAATAGTGGTATGTATTTACCAAGGAAAACTTAAATTAAAAATAGATTTATAACTTACTTACATACCTCTTATTCCAATTTAAAAAAACAAGTTCTCAAGGAAAGTATGTTTAAAATATAAAATAAAGAATGTCACATTTCGCTCACTCCTTTCAAGAACGTCATAAATCAAAAATCGTCAATTTTCAGTTGTGCATGTTTTCAGAATGCCCATAAAATGTACTATATCCCAGCAAAAGAGGCATATTTTTAACTTGATATTTACCCGCTACAGGGCAGAAAATGTAGTTTTTGCATTTTGAAGAAAATGTATTGTTTAATTATTTTTATAAATAAATTAAATATTTTTCAAATGTTGAAAAAACCTTCAGGTTTTACCTAAAAAGATCTGTTGCACAGTAAAAAGTTCAATAAGTGGCTTGATATTTATTTTTAATACATTGTGTTATATTTTTAAACTTTAAAATCGTTCTTCTGAGAAATCAAGTATTTTGATTTATGACGTTCTTGAAAGGAGTGAGCGATTTGTGCGGCATGATGAAAATGTCACAACTTATTAGATCGGTTTAACTCGGTTAAATGGAGTTAAAATTCCAACAATATTCAAACCAACATGTGTTTTTACAAAATGGTTCATGGTTTTTATGAATTTATTGGAAACAGATAATTTTAATTTTGCAACTAATACCCTCATATCATTCATTTGACTTGTTAGTTTTAAGATTTAATGACATGAAATCATATAAATAATATGTAGATTAGAATTATAGACAAACTGTTGACAATTATAAAAATCTTTATGACAAAACTTGAGCGGAAAAGATCTGTCTATATTTTTTCTTATTTGCCATTTTGTAATCCTGTTAATAGTTCCTTTTTAAAATGTTTTTATTGCAAATAATTCAATTACAATGTGAATCTCTAAATTCTTAATGGAATATTATAAATCATTTATTCTAGTCTAAATTGTGATGCGGAATACATTACATATGTATGTACTACTTTATATGCCACCACGTCTCACATATGGTCAAGATCCCAATTATTGTCACTGTAAGCAAATTGCTTTGATAAATACTTATTTAAGACTAAGACATTTATCATATCAATGTATTTTTTATTAATTTTATGAACGAATTTTAATTTGTATATTAATTTAATTATTCTTATTTTTTAATACAAAGTACAAAGGTTTTAAAGGTTCAAAAAGATAGTAAAATAACATGTTTTAAAAATTGATAAATACAAAAGTAAAAATTGTGATATGTTAAATTAGTTAAAAAATATATTACGCAGCCTGTAAAAAACTCTCCCAAATCATAAAATCAATCTAAAACTCAGTCCATGTACTGTCCCAACAAAAAGAAACATTTAGACAAAATTATCATTACTTATATGGACGGTGTACAGAAAAAATGAGATACGTACTCAAAATTCCAAAATGTATAAATTTTTTAAAAAAAAAGTGGAATTCTGACCTTTATTCTATGTACTTTAACCATTTTTCCATACACTTTTTTTGCACATTTGAACACTTGTACCTTTTGAAACCGCAATGTATCTATTAAATAATATTTACATATAAAATCAGTGTCAAGAATAACTAGTCCCAATTTTTCGTAGATAAAAAAAGTACTTGACTTCAAGTTGTGTGAAACTGACTTTACATATATTTTGACCACATTGTATGTTCCTAAAAGTAACCTAAATTATTTGAACTGTATTGTGTGTTCCTAAACGTTACCAAAATTATTTAAGGTTAGTTTTTTCTCATAGTTTATTATTTGTTAATAATATTTTTGAAATTTATAAACACAGATTATTTTATGTGTGTATTTATATTAAGTACGAAGATTTATTTCTTCAAATATACCAGAGTATAAAATCCCTCTGCCTAGCAGTGAAATACTGTTTTTTAGTTTAAAAATGCATGTATGTTAATGCATATTAGTCATTTTGCAGGAGTCGTTATAGAAAAAAGTTGCAGGAACAAGTCTCTCATATTATTTTTATGCTTTGTAGTTTAAAAACATTGTACAAAAACATGAGTATGCAATAAAATTTCTGAAAGAATCATTGTGTTTCATTACTTACCATTAGATCCAACAATTTTTTTTTTTTTAAATAACTAAATAAAAAAAGTAATGACTTGGACGATCAGTGTTTGCAGAGGACGCTTTTTATTGCTTCTGTTTAGTTTTTGTTAAACTGGACAATTTTTAAATTATGTAACAACTGACCCTCATCCGCACCCAATGGTGCATAGGGCACTGCATTCAATTGATGCAATGTTCACTTGATCGTTTATTACATGAAGGCAAGATGATCAGTCCTGCGCTTCGGGTAATATTGAATAAATACATATTTATTTTCGAACCCTTATCCCCACACCCCATGGTGCATAGGGCACTACATTGTATTGACGCAGTGTTATCTTGATCGTTAACAGACGAAGGCAAGGTGATCACTCCTGCGCTTCAGTGACCAGTCCAGGGTAATATAAAATAAATATTAGAGTGTAAAATCACAAATATTTATTTACACCCATGGGAATCGAACCCGGGACCTCCAGCACGGTAGCTAAACACGCTAACCATTACACCGCGGAGGCGTATAAATAAATATTAGAGTGAAGAAACTTGTATGTTATAAATTTTTATTTTACCCCCCCGTGGGAATCGAACCCTAGACCTCCAGCATGGCAAATGTGCTAACCACTACGCTATGGAGGGGGAACAAAAACGTAAGCGAATTATGTAAACTCCATATAAAAAATTATTTAAAAATTAATAAATAATAATAAACCCTTATCCGCACCCCAATGGTGCATAGGGCACTGCGTCATATAAACACAGTGTTATCTTGATCGTTTACATATGAAGGAAAGGTGATCAGCCCTCCGCTTCAGGCACCAGTCCAGGGTGGTATTGAATAAATATTACAGTGAAAAAATCACTTATATTTATTTTACCCCCCTTGGGAATCGAACCCGGGACCTCTAGAACGGTAGCCGAGCGTGCTGACCATTACACTACGGAGGCGGACAATTTAAAAATTACCTAACATATTTTTTTTTGTGAAAAAACCCAAGCAGTAAATTGGTTAACAAAATTGCTAAATGAATAAACACATTTGTGATGTTTTTCTTCAATCTTTTTATTTCAAACATATTTCATAAGATCAGTCAGTAAAAATAAAATATGTATATACGTATGTATTATTTTATCAATAATAAAAAAAATTCACCAAAGTTGAAAAACATATTTTTTTGTTTTTTGTCTCTTATACAATTAAAATGTTAGCAGTACTATTATATCATTGATAATTAGCAGACGTCAATAACAATATATATTTTAGCGAGATAACATATTTTTGGTAAATATTCTGTCTTAAAATCTATATTTTTAGAATCAGCTAATAAGATGCCATCATTTGTGAATGATTTATGTACGTGATTTATTAAACAAATTACCATAATTTGTTTTTAAAGTCTCTTGATTGCACTGAAAAACAACAGTAAAACAAGTAGACACAGTTTAACAGCAATTCGGTCACAGCAGTCAATATGTACGTACAGTGAAAACCTGTATCTATCGTTTTTAAAGGGACCTATTGAAATAAACTATGACTGCCGGATTAAAACATTAGTACAGAAGAAGATACAATCGATTAAAGATACTGTCCTCCCAATCTGCATATAACCGTTGGTAGGTTAATATTCTAAGAATATTACAAGTTTTAGATGTGAATAAATGCATTTATTTTTAAAAAATACACGGATGAATAGAACCAAAAAAAATTGTTGAGTTTATTGCATTGTAAATAATACGTCCGCCTCCGTAGTGTAATGGTCAGCATGCTCGGCTACCGTTCTGGAGGTCCCGGGTTCGATTCCCAAGGGGGGTAAAATAAATATAAGTGATTTTTTCACTGTAATATTTATTCAATATTATTACCCTGGACTGGTACCTGAAGCGGAGGGCTGATCACCTTTCCTTCATGTGTAAACGATCAAGATAACACTGCGTTTATATGACGCAGTGCCCTATGCATCATTGGGGTGCGGATAAGGGTTTATTATTATTATTATTAAATAATACGTGACCAACATTTGTTTTTTTACTGTTTTATTTCCGTAACTCAACAGTATATTTTCGGCTTTGCAAATGATATTTTATCGGCACGGGTTATTGAATGTGCGTAGTAGAAAGTTTTCAATATTTCAAAGAGTGTGCATGCTTCTGAAAATGAAGGTACAGGCAGTGGCTCCTTATCATCAATATTGACCTCTTCTGCTGTTTCCGCCAACCTTGCATCACACAAGCGTTCGATTTTTTCTATCCCACATGTTGGAATATTGTCATCGAAAGTAGCAAAATTGAGAAAAATGTAAAAAAAAAACACAGACAAAATATATCAAGTATGCAGCGTAATTCAAACGATGAATGCGGTAAATAGTGATAGAGAAACAATCAATGCGATCTATTTTTGTATGAAATGAATTTGGGGTAGAAGAAATAAACGACACATCCGTAAAAACAATAATTCGAGGAACGATAGATAGAGGTTTCACTGTATTTACATATCGCTCACTCCTTTCAAGAACGTCATAAATCAAAAAACTTCATTTTTTAGGATAACGTTTTTAAAGTTTAAAAATATAATACAATTTATTTAAAAAAAATATCAACCCGCTTATTGAACTTTTTCTGTGAAACAGATCTTTTTAGGTAAAACCTGAAGGTTTTTTCTCGATTTGAAAAATATTTAATAAATTTAAAAAAATAATTAAACAATACATTTTCTTCAAAATGCAAAAACAACACTTTCTGGCCTATAGCGGGTAAATATTAAGTTAAAAATATGCCGCTTTTGCTGGGATATAGTACATTTTCTGAGCATTCTGAAAACATGCACAATTGAAAATTGACGATTTTTGATTTATGACGTTCTTGAAAGGAGTGAGCGATATATGCATATATGTCCTGTGTTTGCATTTTTTAACAAATAAGGGTAATTCATTAATAAACGTGTGTGTCAGTCGCTCTTATTAGCTGCTTCTAAGGAATTGAACCTTGACACAATCCTTGGAAAGAGCACATCCTTCATGACAATTTAACTACTTTTATCACAGTTCATTATAATAATATGATTCATCTCATTATGTGTTTCAATATTCATTATATTTGCAGAGTAGGCTCTATATCTGTGGTCGGCAAACTTTTGAGAGATAAAAAATTCCAGTTTCTAAATTTTCATTTTACACGTGGCGATGTGAATAGCCTGGAAAGACTATGACTTGTGATTGGTAGCCTGGAGGGGGAGAGAGGGAAAGGAAGATTCCCCACACGATGGACCGATCAAGTTAAGGCAACAACAGGCACCTCAGTGGTTGGAGCGCTACGCGCAGCGCAGTCAAGGGATAACTGGAGAAGAGTTATTGCTTCCACAAGGGTCCCCCCTCCTCTCAACAACACAACCCTCAGTAACGAAGAGTTAGACAGAGAGAAGATAATTTCATTTAATACATAATAATAGTAAAAGTTCTTAAAAAAATAAAATAAAATAAAAAATTATATATATATATATATATATATATATATATATATATATATATATATATATATATATATATATATATATATATATATATATATATATATATATATATATATATGTGTATATATATATATATATATATATATATATATATATATTCATAAAATGAATATATACAGAAATAAATTTATAAAGTGTCACATCAGTAAGGGAGTGTTGCCATTACATATTCGATGATAAGTGATGATAAGCGATATTCGATGATAACAGTAAAAAAACTGACCATCAGTTATTAACTTAAAATTATCAAGTGATAAAAAAACATGATTATTTATTCACCTTACTTTTGTAATTGTTATTATTTTCAAAGAATAAATAATTTTACTGAAAAAAAATTATCATATTTTCTTGGTGGGTACTTCAAAATGTTGTAGTGGGTAATTCAACTACGGGCGGGTAGTAAGTTGCCGACCACTGCTGTAGATTAACAGAGATGAATGGTAAAAAAAATCCAGTTAAACAAATTAACTTATTAATCCAAAAATATCAAAGAAATCCACAACTTCATAAATATTTACCTCTTACCGACAAACATACAAACGTACTAGGCCAAGTTATATAAGTGGCCAGAAACAAACATATTCTCATATCACTCATTTCTTTGTATTAAGGGTGGAACTACCCCCTATCATATGGCCGGCTCACATATCGCTCACTCCTTTCAACAACATCATAAATCAAAAATAGTCAATTTTCAATTGTGCATGTTTTCGGAATCTCCAGAAAATGTACTAAATCACAGCAAAAGATACATATTTTTAATTTAATATTTACCCGCTACAGGGCAGAAAGTGTTGTTTTTGCATTTTGAAGAAAAGGTATTGTTTAATTATTTTTTTAAATACACAAAAAATTTTCAAATGGAGAAAAAAACCTTCAGGTTTTACGTAAAAAGATCTGTTGCACAGTAAAAAGTTCAATAAGTGGCTTGATATTTATTTTTATTAGATTGTATTATATTTTTAAACTTTAAAAACGTTCTCCTGAAAAATCAAGTTTTTTGATTCATGACGTTCTTGAAAGGAGTGAGCGATGTTTCAAATACAGGACACAGTTGACAGTTGTTTAAATTTAAAGTTATTGAGAAAATTGGTTAGCGTTTTTAGCTACCGTGCTGGAGGTCCCGGGTTCAATTCAATCAAACACTACTAGTTTTGAGAACTACAGATGTTCAATTAACACGTTGACTGCCACATAAATTTTCAGAATTTCGGTCTAAAAAGCCAACTCTTATAAATATTATTTTACTTCTTTATTTTTAACATTTTTTTTTTATAATTATATTTTTTGTCCATTTACTAATAAATTTTCTGTTTTTAAAAAAAATATATATATTTTTGTTTTTTCATTATTCACATAAATATTTCTATTTCATACTATTTCTGTGAGCCTAAGCGGCTCATTATTAGAAATAGGTATCAAATTATGGTAGAGTGGGTTTGAACCGAGAAACTCTGACTTAAGAGTCCGCGACACTAACCACAGGACCGCAACCCGACACAATTAATAAACTCAACTAAGTGTTCTTTTTATTATTATAATTTAAAACTGGTTTCAACTGTTTTGTATTGTTTCTTGTAGCAGCGTACCCATTAATTCTTTATATCACCCCACTTTTAAAACAAATTTCCAAAAGTATGGTATTAATTATCTCCTCGTGATGATAACATTGTATTATTACAACCGATAATTAATTCAAATTAATTTGATATGATATAATAAATCATAAATAAATTTTTAATTATATTCGTAAACCAAACTATTCCGTGGGAAAATACAAGACGCTTATTTGAAGCACCATTTAACCATTTTAGTGCCATACATTTTCGATAGAACTATCTAGAAACACAATCGTGCTCTTCTGTACTAAAACAGTTAATATCATATCAGTAATTAATATTTTAATATCTCGGCTACTATCAAATTCTTACAAATTCGAAAAGCCGATATTTTAATCAATTATATTTTTTGCATAATAAGCAAAAACAAAAGTTATTATTTACTTGAAATAAAAATAACATAAATATTAAATATGTGTATATACCTTCATGCATATTATTTATTACTTTTATATAAAGAGTATGCATGTATAAATAGCTACAAAATGACATTATTTTGTCCCTTGTGAGCACAATTATAAGAAAAGATTCAGTTTTATATACACTATATAAAAGAAATGTCATAGAAATGGTTTATCCTTTTGATAAATGCGCTGTATTGAATAGTGTTATATGTATCAACATTTAACAATTAAGAAATGCAATATCTACTGGAATTTTCATGGATTGATGTCTGCCTCCGTAGTGTAGTGGTAAGTGCATTCGGTACCATGCAGGAGGTACCGGGTTTGATCCCCAGGAGGGGTCAAAATAAATATTAGCAATATTTTCACTCGAATATATACTTATTATCACCCTGGGAAGTGTAGGACTGGTCACCTTACTTTCACATATTAAATGACCAGGATAACACTACTCAATCCAATTCAGTGCTGTATGCACCATTGGATGCTGATAAGAGTCGAAAAAAAATGATAAAGCATTTTTAAATCAATCACATAACAACCTTGAAAATAATTATTTTCTTACACATGATTCCCATAAACGGAAAACAAAAAGCTTAAATACAAAGTATGTATGTTGTCCGCCTCTGGTTAGCGCATTTCATTACCATGCTGGAGACCCCGGGTTGCTCACAGACGGCCCTAGAAGGATATTACTAACCAGAACAAAAAAACTTGTAACCCTGAATATACGGAACGCAGATTGAGAACCTCAAAAAAGTATTACATTCAAATACATCGAGTTATAAAGAAATATTATCTCTGAAATTTTTGCTATCAAAAATTACTTGAAAATATTTTATTTTTTTTTTTTTTTTTTTTTTTTTTTAACTCTTTATTCCAGCTTGACTAAGTGGTGGGTGCAATACTTATGCAATAATATATGATCATTTTTCAACAGAAAATGCTAGATGTTTCAAACTGCCCGTCACTGTAGTAATTTTAAGATAATTTGTAAAAAGTGTTAACACATTGTTTGCGGGTAATTTTTTCATCAACTCCAACCTTAATTATACTCAGTCTGTCGCCCGACCCTCAGTATACTAATCACAAGTAATCACAAAACCAATTCCTAGAGTAGAATGTTTTTGGCATCTCTCGATTTCTACCAAAAGTAGGCAAATAGGTCCCTTACAAGCTTCTCTCGCTCTCTACCAACAGTATGTAAAAGACACTTTTAAGCGTTTCCCGCAAACAATGTGTTAATACCCAATTCATGCAAAAATATTATAAATATCTTTCAACGACATTGCAAACAGTAAATGCCATGGTTGAATCAATCCGTATTCGTGATGTGTCAGTATGGGTCGGAATAACATCTTAGAACAACAGAATCTAACTAGGCATCAGATTTTACTTTTTCATTAATTGATTCGGCAGTCACATAATAAAACCTTTCCATTTTAATTAAAAAAATTACTTAGTGAATACCACTATTTCTTAGTAAATACCAATTTTTACTTAGTAAATACCACTATTACTTAGTAAATACCAATTCTTACTTAGTATATACCACTATTTTACTTAGAAATAGTAGTATTAACTAAGTAAAATTTTTAATTAAAATGAACAGATTTTACGATACAACCGTCCCTTCTATTAACAAGGAGAGACCTTTAATATCAGCTCCCGCATAGTCCACGTGAGTTCTCGTATCGCCGACTGTCTGCGTCAACGCAGCCTGAAGGAACGCACTGTGCAGGGGCCGTTCTCCGTATCGCTCAAATTTATCCAGAGAATCTTGCAGCTTCAACATGAGACTGTCGTAATTCTTTCGGACAACATCCAATATCTGTAAAGAATGAAAAAAATTTAAGCAGGGGCGAATTTTAGTTTTTATATTAATATTATGTACCAATCTCTTTGTTAAGGTCTAAACTACACGACTATCAAATCCCATTGCCAGCGGTCCGCAGGCGTAACAAAATACCCGTCCGAAATGCTTAATTGAATGTTACAAAGGAAATAAAAGGGCATTTACCTGATCTTCATTGGGCGTGGATAAACTTTGGCTGGCGAGCCAACTCTCTATTTTTGGCGTAAAGTGATTTATAATGGCCCGTATATTTATCAAGCAATTTGCTAACTTCAAGGCCTTCTCTTTGTATTCACTGTCACTCGTAGAGTAGCGGAGAGCTGAAATTAATATTTAAAAAATACATCAGTTACAATAACTGAGATCCCTCATATCAAAACAATCATTGTTACCAACTTCTGGGGGAAACCTGAAAATTCAATCCTTTATTGAAATGTGATATTTGTTGATCATAAATCAATTTGGATTCTTTCAACACATAAGAAGAACTTTTTTTAAGCCTTGATGTGAGAAACAAGAAAGAAAGAAAACTATAGTGGTTTGAGTGATGTGTGGGGTAGGGGTTTATTCTACAAACATTTTTATAATTAATTTTTGAGATAATAAAAAACCTCTAAAAATGTAATCCTGTAATTACATATGTCTGATCTGTCACTGTGTCGTCAATTTTCGCACTTTTGTCGCACTTTGTCTTGTCGACAGTATTTTTATTATTTTTTTAGAAAATAAAACTAGTCAAAAACGATAAACTGAGAGACAATGACATTAACCATTTTAGTGCTAAGATTTTTTCCGATATATGCTAAAATTGCTAAATTTCAAATTTAGTGGACACAATAAATATTTATTTATATTTTTCAATCATAATAAGTTCAATTTTGTTCAATTTGTAAATATTATCAACGAATCGGAATTTTAGATATGCACACTGTCACAAAACCTCCCAACCCGGCTGCCAAAATACACAGCACTCTTAATGGTTAAAAGAAGAAAAATATGCATGTAGTGTAGGATGATAACAGATAAGACCATATTTCATTGTGGCCAGCATGAGGGTGGAGTATAAACAGCAGGTTTACCAACTCACCCATTGAATACAGGTTATCGAACACCTGATGCATCCTGATCAGCTCATAATAGAGCTGGTCGTAGCTGGCTGGAGTAGGCAGGAAGGTGTCTCCATATGTGATGAAGAGGTTGAAGATGTTGACGAGCTGCAGACAGAGGTGGAAGATGTCCATCTTTTTGGACAGGTTGGACTCGTTGTTGACCACGAACTTGAGCAGGCAGATCATGGCGGACCAGAGCTCCCGCCACTGGTAGTCCAGGCGCACGCGGCAGCGCTTCTGGTAGCACAGCAGGCGGTGGATCACCCCGATGCAGTGCAGGTATAGCTCCATCGGCAGGCGCTTCATCATGTGCGACATTATGAACTCCACGAGCAGGTCTGGAAACACAAAGTATGAATGCAAATTACATCATGGAGATTTCTCTCATGTAACGCAAGAAATTGGGACCAGAACCACAACGCTTTACCTACAACAAAGGGTTGATAGTCCCAAGAGTAAACAATAAATATGGGAGTTGAACAATTCAATATATTTATTTATTTTAAAACATATTACATACATAACTCATATTGCTCACTCCTTTCAACAACGTCATATATCAAAAATCATCAATTTTCAGTTGTGCATGTTTTCGGAATACCCAGAAAATGTACTACATATATCCCAGCAAAAGCGGCATATTTTTAACTTAATATTTACCCGCTACAGGGCAGAAAGTGTTGTTTTTGCATTTTAAAGAAAAGGTATTGTTTAATTATTTTTTTAAATATACTAAATATTTTTCAAATGGAGAAAAAACATTCAGGTTTTATCTAAAAAGATCTGTTGCACAGTAAAAAGTTCAATTAGTGGCTTGATATTTATTTTTAATACATTATATTATATTTTCAAACTTTAAAAACGATCTGAAAGAGCAAGTTTTTTTATATGACGTTGTTGAAAGGAGTGAGCGATATATATAATATTCCCGATGAGTAAAAAGTATTGTTTTGATTAGAGGTGGGTAAGATCTGATCATTTAGAAGACTCGCATCAGTGAATCAAACTCTAATACCGAATGGATCTTTCGTGAGATAAATTGCACTGATAAGACCGGAGAATTTTCATCACAAATATTATTTTTATTTATTTGGGAATTGTACAGCTTCACATATAAAAAATGATATAATAAACAATAGTTACATTAACAATAATAAACATTACATTACATTAACATAAATAGTCACGTTAAAAAAAAAAGCTAATTAAACAATTCTACATTTATGTCATAATAACTATTAAAAAACATTTAGAGATTAAAAAAAAGGGTATGGTATAAAATTATGACAGCTAAGAAATAAATAAAAGGTTATCAAGGCATTATACAAATGTTCTAAGTCATAAACACTACATAAGTGATATAGTTATTCTATTACTCTGGAAAACAAATGCATTCGGCCCTCAACATGTGTTTTGACATTACAAGTACTATCGTGAAATATTTTTGTTTTTATGAAATATTTTTTCAATGGCTCAAGTGTTCCTACCCCAGAACAGTGTTCTGTATACATATGTAATTCACTTACCTATTAATGTTGCCGCAAGAGTTTGTGAAGGAGCTTCTTTATCTAATGTAACTTTTCTGTGTCTCATTGGCAGTCTGTGTAGTTGTACCTAGAAATTCAGTGTTTTAATTAAACTAGTGTGCATTTCTCTTTCAGAAATTAAATTAAACACTTGGATGGCTTGACTCTGGCCAATGTCTGTACATGACGGATTATTCAGTTCTTTGGAGATAGCACGTGGCAGGAAGGATAGCCTGGAACGACTGGTTGCGATCGGTAGCCTGGAGGGGAAGAGAGGGAGAGGAAGATCCCCACACGATGGATCGATCAAGTTAAGACAGCAGCAGGCACCTCGGTGGTTGGAGCGCTACGTGCACCGCAGTCAAGGGATAACTGGAGAAGAGTCTTTGCTTCCACAAGTGTCACAACCCCCAGTAATGAGGACCAATATGGAGGAGAAGAAGAAGAAGACAAATTGAGCGAAAGATTATATGTAAACTTACCTTAAATGTGAGGTTACAATCGTGCATGATTGAGTTGGCATATTGGTCTTCGGAAATACAGGTCAGAATCAAAAAACATAACTTGCAGTTGTTTATACTGGGGTCGCTTTTCGTGTCTTGCATCACAATTGAACTGCAACAATAATGAAAAATGATTTTCAATTTCAATTTATTCAGTAAAAATTAACATCTAGAAACTAAAATTTAAAGCGTATATATTAACACAAAAATTATAAAGTAAGCATGAACACTCTTATTAAAGATGTAGAAGAATCCCGCTTTGGAATACCCCTCAGATACATGAAACAGATCAATATCCAGTGTGATATTATTCAACATAGCGGTAGATCTTCCCACAGGCCTAACCATCGGCAGTTTGGTCCTGTATATAGGAATGTGAAACAATCTATACCGATGCTGTCTTAGGTAACTATCGGGAACATGCAGATCAATGCTTCGGTTAGTTTTAAGATTAATATATTATTAGATTAAAACCAATATTTTTAGCTTTTCCACTTTATTTTTATTTGACCAGCGACCGGGTTTCGTCGTTACCGACATCATCAGACTGGTGGAAGTGGAAAAGTGTACTGTACATATTAAAACGTGTACTATACAAAAAGTAAAGTGGAAAAGCTAAATTTTTTTTTTATTATAACCCTTATCCGCACCTAATGGTGCATAGGGTACTGCATCAAATTGACGCAGTGTTATCTTGATCATTACTCACATGAAGGCAAGGTGATCACTCTTGCGCTTCAGGAACCAGTCCAGGGTAATAGTAAATAAATATTACAGTGTTAAATCGCTAATATTTATTTTCACCCCCCCCTGGGAATCGAACTCGGGACCTCCAGCACGGTAGCTAAACACGCTGACCATTACACCACGGAGGCGGAAGCTAAAAATATTGGTTTTAATCTAATAATATATTAAAATGCAATTCCATCACGAAGTGTCGGTGGATAATATAAATCTATTCAAAAATAGTTTTAAGATTATCGATCATACCGCGTAACAATCGATAAAAATGCGTAGTCAAATACACATTCCTTCTAGTCATTAAACTATTGTAGCCTAGATATAGGTATAATGCAGTGGTCGGCAAACTTATTAGCCAAACAGCCAAATACGTACAATACAACAATTAAAAAATTTCTTGAGATGCAAATCTGTTTGCAATTCTAGTACACCTTCATAATAATTTTAGACCTTTATCAAATTACATTTTTGTCCGCCTCCGTAGTGTAATGGTCAGCATGCTCGCCTACCGTTCTGGAGGTCCCGGGTTCGATTCCCAGGGGGGTTTAATAAATATAAGTGATTTTTTCACTGTAATATTTATTCAATATTACACTGGACTGGTACCTGAAGTGGAGGGCTGATCACCTTTCCTTCATGTGTAATCGATCGAGATAACACTGCGTTTATATGAAGCAGTGCCCTATGCACCATTGGGGTGCGGTAAGGGTTTTATTTTTTTTTATTATTATCAAATTACGAGTACAGTCAATAAAAGTTTATTCATGGAGAAAAAATCTTTTGAAAGTAAGGTATCTATAAGAATACTACTTATTGCATATAATGTCCTTGAATCTCCTTTGAAAGTTTTATCAAGTCAGGTTTGTATATCATTGTTTTTAGCACGTTTCCAGGTTCTCATCAATAAGGCAATTTCTCAGATTACTTTTAATACGTTTCATGCCTGAAAAAGATTGTTTGCATGAATACGTAGAGTCAAAGAGCCTTCCCGCGGATATTTGTGCCGGAGCTGCACACAAAACGTGATAGAGTCGCATGTGGCCCCCGAGCCACACTTTGCTGACCTATGGTAGAACGGAACCACAATTATAAGAGAATATTATTATGTTATATTTACCAGTACTGGAAAAATGTTACAAGCAGGTTGGTCGGCTGAGCTATATCTAGTACTAGTTGGTCTGTAGCATTTGGCGGGGTCTGAAAGACAAAATAAATAATGTAACGAAATGAAATAGATATTTATCAATATCTTACCATAGTCTATTTAGATGGCAATCTAAATAGACTATGGTAAGTCTGTGGAACATGAAACAGTGAAAGTCCATTTATTCAAGTGTAATTTCAGTTACTGAAATTAGCATCAAGTTACAAGCTACATAAATCATTAAAAAAATATATATATCGGCGTGACTTTTATACCCTTTATTGTCTATGTTAAGATATCCATATAAAAAACATAATCCTAACAAGGATAAAACCCAGATTTAGACACACTCAAAATATTGCAAATAACCAATATCTTTTGGATGTGTATTTTATTTTATTTTATTTTTGTTTTATTTCATTTTATTTACGGCTAATGCCTTTAACAATATTAACAAAAATATGTACAATTACAATTAAGAATACGCTAATAAAAATCATCATCAATATCATACAACAGATTTAATACAATACAATAGATTTTCAAAACGACAGTTACATACTATGTATTATTGTCCCATATTTTTATTTAACTATGTTGGGATGTAAGTATTTTTAGTACATATTAGGCTTCAGATGAGGCATATGTGGAGTTTGGTTTCAGACCTCGAAGTTGGTGTATCTTCATCCTAGCTCCATCCCAACTAATCGTCTTTGTAGACTATTGGAGTCAGCTCTCCTCGTCCTCAGGATGTAGGTCCTTCTATCATAGACAACGTCACCTAGGGCATGCCTTCGAATCATGTTATCTTTCTGTAGCATCCATGAATTTTTCAGTCTTCCTCTAGATGTCTTTCGGGGAAGATCCATGGTGATTGCCTGGTTCACAATATGTTCAAGTTCTCTACGCCCTATGTGCCCGTACCATCTCAATTGCCTATCCTCTACCTTACTATTGATGCCAATTATACTCAGGCTTCCACGAATGTGTGAACTCTTTGTTGTGTCTCTAAGAGACACTCCAGCTGACCACCAGTTTCAGCAGTTTCTAGTTTCTAGTCGACATAGATTGTTTCAAATTCCTATACACAGGACCAACCTGCCGATGGTTATGCCTGAAGGAAGAGCTACCGCTATGTTGAACAATATCACATTGGATATTGATCTGTTCTATGTGTCCGAAGGAGTTTTCTGAAGCGGGATTCTTCTACACCTTTAAGTCTTCTTGCTTACTTTTAACAATAATTTTAATATTCTTCTTCTCCGTCTTATTCCTCATTGTGACCCTTGCAGAAGCAATGACTCTTCTCCAGTTATCCCTTGAATGCGCTGCACGTAGCGCTTTTAATATTTACGCCTTGAATATTGTTTGTTATGTACAGTGGTGCCTCGCATAACGAACGCCTCGCACAGCGAACGCTGCACACAACGAACTTCCTTTTCGTTCATTTCACGATTCATACAACGAACTTCGCTTCACACAACGAACTTCGCTTCACACAACGAAGTCGCCCACTTCACACGATCACTGCCGATTTATTGCATCCTTCCGCGCAGGCAGTCGTTAGTCACTGAGCAGTACGCTTAACTTACGCACGTGTCGCAGCAATCGTTCATCATTACAACGAAGTCGCCCGATCTTCTACGATCACTGCCGATTAATTGCATCCTCCCGCGCAGGCAGTCGTTAGACTCGTTAGTCACTGCGTAGTACGCTTAACTTACGCACGTATCGCAGCAATCGTTCTTCATTACGAATTAAATCGCACACCTATCACGACAGTCGTCCTTTTAAGATAAACTCAACATTTTTTTTATATGATGGGTTCTAAAAAAAGCAGGAAGGTGATTTCTCTTGAAATGAAACAGGAAATAATTAGAAGGAGTGAATGTGAGGTAAAACAGTGTGACCTCGTCAAAGATTGACAAACAATGACAAACAAACAACCGATACTCTTGTCCGTTATTTCCGGCAGATGTTGAAGAAAAGAGAGAAACAAACGACTTTGGACAGGTTTTTCACTGCACCATCGGCCAAAATGCGGAAAATGGATGAAAATGTGCAAGATTCGATTATTTCTTAAAATTAAAAAATGTGTGTTTTTTTCATTATGTTTTTAGATGTATCTAAATAAAAATAATAACAAAAAAATTATCTTTTTTTTATGTCATCTTACCATATTTTATGCTACAGAACGAATTATTTTTTTTAACATGTATTGTTATGGGAAAACGCGTTTCACATAACGAACTTTTCGCATAACGAACTTGCTCCTGGAACGAATTAAGTTCGTTGTGTGAGGCACCACTGTATATATTAATTTTTTGTTGTTGAATAAATTGAAATTGAAATTGAAAAATTGAAATTGCCTAAAGTAGGTATTATACATCGTCCAGCATTCGGAGACATAGAGAAATGCGGGTCTGACATGGTCATGGCCGAAGATGGTGTGTAGTCATAGGCAAACTGTAGACCAACCTGATTGTGCGGAAGGGTATTGACAGGGGAGGGGGGTGCGCTGGGCCGGTCACTCTGCGTGTGTGCCAGGGTAGTCATGAAGTTCCTGTTGAGGTGAGCCGCCTCGTACAGGGCCAGCAAAACAGCATTATTCGCTCTGGAAATGAGGAAATATTTATTATAGGAGTCTTAACTTGAACAATGTCCTCATCATTCGTCGTTCTTAAGTAGTATTACACAAAGTGATTGATGAATGATAAGGAGAGTGTTGTTATATTACCATACAAACACTTAAAAGCGTCATTAAAATACTGTTGGTAGAGAGCGGGAGACGCTTATAATCGTTGTATTTTCTTACTTTTGGTAGAGCACGAAAGACGCCAAAAAACTTTGTACAGGGCAGTTCGTTCATCAACCTCGACCCTAATTTAATGTCTCTCGCGCTCTACCAAAAGTAAGAAAATACAACGATTACATAGCAGTATGTAAAATACGTTTTTAACCATTTCCCGCAAATAATATGTAAACAATTTTTTTATCATACACTGGTTTATTAGACACCTTTAATATTGATATATCATCCTAGGGTGAAGAATCCACTGTCTGATATAGAGTAAAAAATAATAAATTTAAAGAAATCAATTGAAATAACTTTGCGCAAGCGCTAAAACCTTTAAACGGTACTTACACAAGGGTAAGATAAGATAGCCCTCCGTACATCTACATATTGTGATAGGATAGCTGTCAAGTAAAAGCCTACCTGATGTGATGCGTCCTGCCTCCGGGCGCATCCTCACCGCTCAGAAACATGCCGCCCACCATGGAGGTGAGGGAGCTCAGCCACCCCCCGCCGCCGCCGCTCTCCCCGCCGGCACGCTCGTGGCCGTACCGGGAGCAGAACCCTCCCAGAGCGGATGTGATCACTTGACCGTATCTGGAAATAGTGATTCAAATGTCCCGAACATTTTTAATTTGTTGTCGGCGGATGTTAGAGGAAAAGATGTTACAGAAAAAGAAGACCATTGTTTTGCTGTTAGAGGTCAAAATAAAATATGGAACAAAGGCAAAATAAAGGAATGGGTAAATGGTCAAGAGTTGATTTTATGAAAATTGTAAAATTTTTATATTCTTAATTTTTTTATCTTTTTTGTGTGTATATTAGGTTAAAATCTTTAAAAACAATAAAAATGTATTAAAAAAGAACCCCACCGACAAGACACACAAGGTGGCTTGGTGGGATGGATATGTATAAATTGTGATTTAAATAAATAATAATTTTTTTTTTAAATGTACTGCAAATTCTCTACCAAAATCAGATTATTCAGGAAGTTTTGTATTTTGACAATCTCTGAAAAAACATGAAACCAAACTTGGTAACATTGTGGTAATATTAAAATATTTTTAATTCAAATTTCGCTAAGTAAATACCACTATTTTTTTTTTGTTAGGTGGTGATGGCAACGGAGAAGGCAATAGTATGCGCATGTGAGGACAATGGAACCATTCAGACTCCCTCACATACCACTGTACGGCCAACCCCAAGGTAGACGTCTCCCATGCAAACCACCAAAGAGACAGATAGACATCTCGGAATTGACATCACAGGATGCTAATCCCACTTAAAAACAGACCACAAAGCCTACACCAAGAAGAAGAAAAAAAAACTTTAAATTTACTCAAATCAATTAAAATAAAATTACAACATTTTGAGTGTGTCCAAATACTTGTTCACAAAATCTGGATTATCTCCAATTACAGGAGTGATTGGAGATAATCCAGATTTTGTGAACAAGTATTGGACACACTCAAAATGTTGTAAATAAATTATCTGGTCAAATTATAAGCTTAAATAATAAAAAATGAAAATGGTATTTTCTGGCGTTTCTCATTTGTGTGATTATAATCCAGGATTCGGACCTCATATACTAATATAAGAGTTTCTGCTTAGTAAAAAGCTTCTTTACATCTCACCAATAGATGTCTGTAGTGAAGTTCCAGTGCTTCAAAACAAGGTTTCTAAATTGGTTCATATATATAGAACTTCCAAGAATTTGAGTAGTGTGGTTGTCAATAATGGGTAGAATTGGTGAATGTTACACTTGTGTAAAGTGATCACTTAAACCAGCCCATGACGGTCGTCAGCCCCGTAAACGCCCAGACTTTCATATTCTTCTTCATCTTTGATGAGATGTCAAAAAATAATACAGATTAAATTAAGTTGTTTCTGTATTTTTAGTTGTGTATAGTTAGTAACAGTTAAAATGAGGAAATCATAATATGTAGTTCCCTTGTTCTCATTACATCCAAGTTCAACTGTATGCTCTTTTTATTTCAAGAACCAAAAAAAATAGTACCAAAAACATGCATATCCCAAACGGAACTAGACAAAAACCTGTATTTTTTACAATATTCAGTTCTAGACGTATTATTTCAAAAAAAGTCTGTACACAAGTTATAATCAACAGAGCAATGCCTTGAATGATGTGCAAACTGACCTTATTGCAGCACAATGGGCTATGTGGACTTGTTACTGACGCAACCAACCATGTGTAACACAAAGCAATTTGATCAATCAATATTTACCAAATACATACATAGTTTGTTCGGTGGAATAGAACGCAAAAAAAAAACATATACACAATATCATCAACGTACAAGGACAGCGAAGTGGTCATGAACTTGTGTCTTTAGGATAATGAATATCGCATCTTCCTGTTTTTAGGAAATAAATCAAATCAAATAGAAGAATATGGAAGTCTGGGCATTTACGGGGCTGACGACCGTCATAGGCTGGTTTAAGTGATCACTTTACACACGTGTAACATTCTTCTTCATCTTTGATGAGATGTCAAAAAATAATATGAAAATAACTCCTGTAATTGGAGATAATCCAGATTTTGTGAACAAGTATTTGGACACACTCAAAATGTTGTAAATCAAATAGAGATCTATAATTTTTATTTGAAGCACTAACTTTGTGATTTTCCATTTTATAATTAAAATGTAACTTTGTTTTAAAATCACTATAAATAATAATATAATTTCAAATCACTAAATTTATAGTGATTTTAAAACAAAGTTACATTTTAATTATCAAATAGACATCATTCAACAAAAGTTGTTTTTTCAAATAATTGAAAACATTTATTCTTTTTCTAACCCTTATCCACACCCTATGGTGCATAGGGCAGTGCATCGTATTGATGCAGTGTTATCTTGATCACTAGTTACATGAAGGCAACGTGATCACTCATGCGGTTCAGGGGCCAGTCCAGGGTAATATTAAATAAATATCAGAGTATAAAATCACTAATATTTAAATTCACCCTCCCTGTGAGGATCGAACTCGGGACATCCAGAACGGTAGTCGAGCGTGCTGACCATCACACTACGGATGGGGACAAGCGAAAAGCAAGATTGCCCAGAGCTTTTATCACTCAAAAAAGAGTCCCGGGAGCACAGACCAGAATCAAAAATCTATTTAAAATCCCTAAAATGCACACCAGGTCCTACCAAAATTTCATTTTTAAATCGAGCCTGCGATATATGCAATGTAATCTTTAATGAAATAGACATCAATAATGTTTCTTTTAATACGTTTAAGAGAAATATTGTTAATGTCTATTTGACTAGTTGATAAAGAAAATTTTTATTATTTGATAAAAACATGTAATGTAAGTTCATTATATAGTTATACTTTTATGTACATGACAGTTTATTTTTATTTTTAAATTACTCAAGTGAAAACCTCTAATTGCAATGTTATTTTTTAATTTTATTATTTTATGTTATTTTTGTTGAATATTCTGTTGGTTTTCCAATAAATAAAAAATAAAAATATGGTACATATGTCCAAATACCAGAAGCTATAATAATAGTTATAATAAATAAATAGATTTATATTATCCACTGACACTTCGTGATGGAATTGCATTTTTAATATATTGTGGTTTCTAGTTGAATACCACTTTAATTTATCAGAAGGGAAGCAAGATGAAAGCGGATTACTTTTAACACAAATTTATTCAGTTCTATAAAATTACAATCAAGAAAATACTTAAGAATAATCGCGTGATTCTAATATGAGAACAGTTGAAATACGTGTCCATCTGAGGACGGGCGGCGGCGAAGTGTAACGGGCTCGTTTCCGTTCGTTGCGGGCTTCGTGTAGGGTGATCGTTATTTCACTCGATTTGGGTTGCCATGGTAGAGTGGGTTGCCACAATATTATTAGATTAAAACCAATATGTTTAGCTTTTCCACTTTATTTTTATTTGACCAGCGACCGGGTTTTGTCGTTACCGACATCATCAGACTGGTCTGACGAAACCCGGTCGCTGGTCAAATAAAAAGAAAGTGGAAAAGTTAAAAATATTGGTTTTAATCTAATAATATATTAATAATAAATATGATTTGGTAGGACTGTTTTATATTTAAATAAATAAAGCAAGCAGCAAACATGTTATTGTTTGCACAGCATGTTGCGTATAATGTGATTCACGGTGTAATTTACTTTGGCGGGGGTCTCTTGATTACTAAATTTGATACTCACTTAGCCAACAAGATAAATGAGTCAGGACAAGAATATAATTTTTTTAAATGCAGTCGCTGCCATATTATAAAATCGGTAAATCAAAGAAAAAATTGCATTATTTATAGATTTAGCGTTTTATTTGTAAGACTCCATTTTAACTTATATATCAAATGTTAAAATCAAACACTGATTTTTGAGTCTACTAAATTGTATTTTATTGTTAAAAAACATATAAAAATAAATTTTGCGACAGTTGTTTCGCCTTGTTATGGCATTTTCAAACGACTATGTGTTTTTTAACAACTTATCATTTTAGATACTCTCAAATTCACACAATTTATTGTAAATAAACTTCTCAGATAGTCGATTTCTTTGTTAATCTAAAGATGTTTAAATAAAAAACACAATTTTTGCTAAATATAATGATTTTTCATATGAAAAAGTAGCCGTAGTTAAATTTTATTGATATGATCTAACATTCTATAAAAATAAACCTAAATATTGTTGACAAACAACATTGCCAATGTGTTATACAACATGGCTTGCATTAGTCACACGTATAAGGCATCTCGAGGTACGTTACAAGATACGCAACTCAATTTTCTCATATTTGATATTCAATCAGTTTACAATCAAGAGTGTGATATACAGATTACATAATTACATTATAATAATGAATAATTTTTAGTCAGAATCACTCAAATCAAACATCATCACTCGTGTAATCAAGATCTCTGTCATTGAAATCACTATCAAAATAAATCTATAAATTTTCAGGAAGCAATCCATTTCACAATCATAAAATCATGATTAATATAACATAGAATAACGTGTTAACATATTGTTTACGGCGTGCACATTTTTGAGCATTTTAGCTATCGTCAACTTCATATAAACACAACATTTTGAGTGTGTTCAAATACTTATTCACAAATCTGGATTATCTCCAATTATAGGGGTTATTTTTCATATTATTTTTTGACATCTCATCAAAGATGAAGAAGAATATGGAAGTCTGGGCATTTACGTAAATACCCAGACTTCCATATTCTTCTTCATCTTTGATGAGATGTCGAAAAATAATATCATATAAACACGTTTAAAATGTCTAATTTATTCTGTCATGTTTGCTTTGTTGAGTAACGGATAGGTTTCAAATAAAAACTATTATCGATTCTTTTCTGTTTTTAAAATATGGCTGAAAGTAATAATTCTTACGGTGCGAGCTAATATCGCTCGCGTTGGATTACATTTCTTTAATAAACTTCATCGTAACCGATGTGCTAACATTTTATTGCGTAAATATCTTGGCTACAGCCAATGTGTTGATAAATCAATTAATATTGACAGTTGCAAGACAAAAAGTGGTAAGTTACTAATGGCTACTTTTGAGGAGACACATTTGAAGCTCGAAAATTTGTAGTAAGTCTTATAAAAGTATTGCACACTAACATATTGTACCTTTTGCCAAATTCTCAAAATGAAAGTTTCATTGTATGTATTAGGATATATACAAATTTAAATGCAGTAAATAAATGGTGTCCTCCAATAAATGGGGTCAAAAGAAGAATAAATAAACGGTTTATTATTCTTACCCATTTAAAGCCAGTTCATCATCCAAGATAGACAACTTTACAATGTATGGATTGGCGGCTTCGTCTTTCTTATAATTGACTAACAGTGTCAACAGCAAGACTGCATCATGACCTGAAAGTTTTAAATTGATTAGGTATTTTCTACAGAACAGGAGTATTTTAACCATTTTACTGATGAGTTATAATGAAGATTTTATTTTGAAAAAGGTTTTTTTCATTTCAAATATGATATGTATTTATATATATTGGAAACATAGGAAATAATACCGACATTGAACGACAGAGTCCACTACAGTCCATACACAGAGCCACCTTGCAAGAATACATTAAATTACCTCATAAAATAATACAGTGGTGCCTCGCATAACGAACGCCTCGCACAGCGAACGCTGCACACAACGAACTTCCTTTTCGTTCATTTCACGATTCATACAACGAACTTCGCTTCACACAACGAACTTCGCTTCACACAACAAAGTCGCCCACTTCACACGATCACTGCCGATTTATTGCATCCTTCCGCGCAGGCAGTCGTTAGTCACTGAGCAGTACGCTTAACTTACGCACGTGTCGCAGCAATCGTTCATCATTACAACGAAGTCGCCCGATCTTCTACGATCACTGCCGATTAATTGCATCCTCCCGCGCAGGCAGTCGTTAGACTCGTTAGTCACTGCGTAGTACGCTTAACTTACGCGTAGTACGCTTAACTGCTGACATCAAGAACATCCTGGTCAAATGGAAAGCAGTTCAGGAGTTTACCAATGCCCACTATCCGGATTCCGCTGAAGCAAACAGGATCAACGACCTGTACTCCGATACTCTTGTCCGTTATTTCCGGCAGATGTTGAAGAAAAGAGAGAAACAAACGACTTTGGACAGGTTTTTCACTGCACCATCGGCCAAAAAGCGGAAAATGGATGAAGATGTGCAAGATTCGATTATTTCTTCAAATTAAAAAATGTGTGTTTTTTTCATTATGTTTTTAGATGTATCTAAATAAAAATAATAACAAAAAATTTATCTTTTTTTTATGTCATCTTACCATATTTTATGCTACAGAACGAATTATTTTTTTTAACATGTATTGTTATGGGAAAACGCGTTTCACATAACGAACTTTTCGCATAACGAACTTGCTCCTGGAACGAATTAAGTTCGTTGTGTGAGGCACCACTGTACATGAAAATCAGTTTGAGCTATTTCTTCGCCAGGGTGCCTATACCAGGTACGGGAAAATCCACAAAGGCCAATTTTTTTGCCCGTATGAGGTACAGGCAGCAAGCAACATGGTGGAAATGTGCAAAGAAAGATGGGCCACCAAACATATAATAAACAAACAATTGATAGTGAACAGTTGGAGTAGCGGGTTTTGATCTGCCCCGAAGGGCATAGGTATAGCAGAACAGAATAAGAATGGAACAGGGTTCCTGCAACTACTTGCTTTAGATGTAGGGGAAAAGGAACAACCCTGATTGTGAGTGTAGACCTGAGCAGACCATAAGGCACATAGTGCAGGGCTGCCGACTCAAAGGGTTCGATTGTGACCATCGGCTTCGGTATATTCATGAGGCGACCTCGGAGGCTGACGAGACTGGCGCCAAGACTCTAAGTGCTTAAGACGCAACCCACATGATGGGTGAAGAAGCCGGAGGCGCATGAAAAGTAATAAGCAACTCATAATTCTTGAGTCCCTCCACACTAAAGGTTGGCAATCATTAAGGTAATAAATTTGCCTGCTCTTAGCAGAGACTCAACTTGTTAACCGGGCGGTCCGCTGTCCAATTACCCAACTTGTAACGGGCGCGGTTGTTCGATAAATATACGTCCATATATATAATATAATAAACATATATTTCAAGGACGTATTCATATGTCCTACGCGTACCCGATATTGTAACTCCTCGTACCCGATATTGTAAATTACTCTTTATAACTCCTTGGTGCGAAGTAGACTCGAGAGTGACTCGATGATTTGGGGGCCACACGAGCTTAAGTACTCTCTTATGGTAGAGAAAGTCCAAAAGAAGTTTTTGAGGTATCTCTACATGAGAGTACGGCTATTATCCTTGGCTCTACCCGACCCAGTTTCTCCAGGGTATGCTTGGCTACAATAGTTTAGAGACTAGAAGGAATGTGTATTTGATTACGCATTTTTATCGATTGTTGCGCGGTATGATCGATAATCCTGAAATTATCCAGAGCATTGGTCTGTATGTTCCCGATAGTTACCTAAGACAGCGTCGGCATAGATTGTTTCACATTCCTATACACAGGACCAACCTGCCGATGGTTATGCCTGTAGGAAGAGCTACCGCTATGTTGAACAATATCACATTGGATATTGATCTGTTCCATGTGTCCGAAGGAGTTTTCCGAAGCGGGATTCTTCTACACCTTTAAGTCTTATTGCTTACTTTTAATATATACGCCTTGAATATTGTTTGTTATGTATATATATATTTTTTTATTGAATAAATTAAACTGAATTGAATTGTTTATGTTTGACGTATTTATGCGTCCCGCCCGGTTAACAGGTTAATGCTACAGTGGAACTACTCTCCCAAGCGTTTAAGCCAGGATATACGTATTTTTCCTATACTGCTTTATCGATGTTGAGATGTCAAAATGCAGTTAGGATAGTTCTGCATTCAGGTAACTAAATATTTACTAACGAATGCAAAGCTTTAGACCAGCTACAAAAATCAACACTACATTAGTGTAGCATAAATAAATTTAGAAAGTCATAAACTACACTAAAACGTTTCTCTTATTATGATAAAAAGACAACTTTATAAGTTGAATCAACATTTCTGTTATCAAAAGTGCACTTTATATGATATTAAAAACTCATTTCTGCAAACAAATATTTCAGTGTGACTTATAAATGAACTCTAAGAGCGAATGTTTATTTTATCAAATATGTAACTGATATAGCAAACAAACATTTTGTTTGTCAAGATAATATCAAGTATTTTTTTTTTAATACTTGATATTATTATCTTGAAATCGTCCGCATACGTGGCGTAATGGTCAGCACACTCGGCTACCATTCTGGACGTCCCGGGTTTGATACCCAGGGAGGGGGGGTAAAAAAATATAAGTGATTTTTTCAATAGATTTATATTATCCACCTACGCTTCGTGATGGAATTGCATTTTAATATATTATATTACTACCAGTCTGATGATGTCGGTAACGACGAAACCCGGTCGCTGGTCAAATAAAAATAAAGTGGAAAAGCTAAAAATATTTTTTCACTCTAACATTTATTCAATATTACCTGAAGCGGAGGGCTGATCACCTTTCCTTCATGTGTTAACGATCAAGATTACACTGTGTTTATATGATGCAGTGCCCTATGCACCATTGAGGTGCGGATCAGAGTTTGAAGATTTTTTAAATGTAAGTAGATATATATATGGAGACAAGAAATTTTCAATGAATTTCAGACACAAGAAAAAAATCTACCGGGAAACATATTTTTTCTGGCATTCGGCTGGCTTATGCGATCAATTTATACTATTGTATAATGTTCAACATTCTGCCTATTATTAAATATCCATATTACATTAGGACGTTGGCCCGGGGATGCTCAGACTTCCATCTTTTTTCCATAATAAAAAGGGAAGAACGATACATGTTTCATATCGGGTTGAGACACCTTTAAATTGGCATATTAAGTTTAATTGTAAATGGATAGATATTAGCACAAAGTGCCGAATTAATTAATGAAATTTTCAAGTGGTATTACACAAAGTGAAAGATGAATGATAAGAAAGGTGTTGGTAAAGATTTTTTGTAATAATATTTATTAACCTTTTAAACGCGTTAACTTTGTTCCTAAGAGACGCTCGTGCGCGGTTGTATTTCGCCGTTTTTTAAATGATTACTTTAATCATGTATTCAGTTATGAAACGATTTATTTTCCTAAACAAAAACGTTCAATGGGATTCATTGTGCCTTTTTGGTACTCTATAATACACGTGTGTCACATTATTCTTGAAATATATCGTAATATAAACAAATTAGATCGTAACATAAATAAATCAAAGCACTGCATCGTGTGTCACTCTTACCCACTGGCGATGCGTAGCGTCGAGAGTGAGACAGATATAGGGCATGATTATGGCGCGGACTAATTACCGACCGCAAGAAAAATCAGGGATCTGTTGTTTTATTTATCCTTGTGATGTTACAAATTATTAGTCAGATATTTCAACAGATGTCATAAGGCCGAGGATTGACGTATTATTTTATCCAAAGTTCCACACCATGAAAAAATCCCTCCAAGTTGAACTGAGGTTCGAAACTTGGAGCAAAGTGAAAACACAAACGCTTATGTCAGCCGCGTATGGGGCATGTCTTGTTAAAACACATACGCTTATGCGAGCCGCGTGGATCCGGTTAAAATATATTATATTAAATTGTTTGCAATATCTGAGCATAATTTTTTAAAATATTAAGCTGAAATTGAAATTAGTCCCCACATATCGCTCACTCCTTTCAAGAACGTCATAAATCAAAAAACTTGAGTTTTCAGGAGAACGTTTTTAAAGTTTAAAAATTTAACACAATGTATTAAAAATAAATATCAAGCCACTTATTGAACTTTTTACCGTGTAACAGATCTTTTTAGGAAAACCTGAAGGTTTTTTCTCCATTTGAAAAATATTTAGTATATTTAAAAAAATAATTAAACAATACATTTTCTTCAAAATGCAAAAACAACATTTTCTGCCCTGTAGCGGGTAAATATTAAGTTAAAAATATGCCACTTTTGCTAGAATATAGTACATTTTCTGGGCATTCCGAAAACATGCACAACTGAATATTGACGATTTTTGATTTATGACGTTCTTGAAAGGAGTGAGCGATATATTATTCAATGTCAAATTTATCGCAAAAGTGTAATACGTCTGATGAAATTTATACTGCAAGCAAACACAATACACATCAAATCGATTTCAAAACAGATGTTCTCCGTATGCCATATGGTTTATACAATGGAGAAGTCTACTGTTAAATAAACATCAGTTGATCATAAATCATTACCGTGAATTTGTCTCTCGGCGGTTGTGGAAAGGAGTTTTATCAAGGATTCAAACAGAGACGTGATCATGAAGAACTCGAGTAGGGGATTATCGCTCACATCCTCTTTACCAGTTGCAATTACCAGTAATAACTTCAGGACATGCGTTTTGAGGCTGTCCGGGGCATCGCCTGAAAGAAAAAATTGTGTTAGCTCTCGTCTACTTGCACATTGTCTATGCTTTTTCCACAGACAAAACATCGACAGGTCAAATCTTTCATATAATATATATAAAACCCTTATCCGCACCCAAGTGGTGCATAGGGCACTGTGTCATATAAACGCAGTGTTATCTTGATCGTTTATACATGAAGGAAAGGTGATCAGCCCTCCGCTTCAGGTACCAGTCCATGGTAATTTTGAATAAATATTACAGTGAAAAAATCACTAATATTTATTTTACCTTCCTTGGGAATCGAACCCGGGACCTCCAGAACGGTAGCCGAGCGTGATGACCATTACACTACGGAGGCAAATCTTTCAACATGGGAATATTGTCTATGATCCATTTACATGAAGCCGTTCTGATTCCGTTCTCAAATACAAAAATAAAACAATTGTATAAGACCACTTTTCAGATTTTTTATGCAAACACGACTAGTTCGCGAGTGTTTTTGACTAGAATTTTCACTCATGAATTATGTGAAATTATAGTAACTTTAACGTGTAGGTACAGGCTATAAAACTTGTAAAGTTGAAGCCTAATTAGGGCCATGATAAGCAGTGTTGCATAAGCCGTAGATAGATTTCAGAGTCACTTGGACGTTAGGTAACTACAGATGAATCTCAAAATATTATTTTGAAGGTTAATTAAAAAATTTAATAAATATGTACCATTATTATCGTAACTCTTTTTTTTAATACATAGATAAAACTTAGTTAAAAATGTTTTATTTACTAAGTAAAAAAATTATCAGTTTATATATCAAACAACAAAACTCCTCAAAAAAATATTGATATATATAATTTAAATATAAAAATAAAACATTTGTATATGATCCTATTTTTGGAATTTATTACTGTGAACACAACTAGTTCCGAGAACTACAGATGTTCTCAACAGGTGAAAATATGAACTGCTTGCATTTTCACCTGTTGATGAGAACATCTGTAGTTCTCAAAACTAGTCATGTTTACATTAATAATCTCAAAAGCAATATTTTATTTTTATATTCAAATCATCATGTTTTTTCACAAATCAATTAATTATGTTATTCCAGTCAACTAAGATGTTCCAATAATAATACAAAAGTTATTATGTTACTTGCTAGCAGATTTGCATGGTTGCAAATTTTTATTTTAAATTTAAAAAAAACTCATTACGGAAGTGACAGACCGTTAAAAATCACAATATAATAATAATAATAAAACCCTTATCCGCACCCCAATGGTGCATAGGGCACTGTGTCATATAAACGCAGTGTTATCTTGATCGTTTACACATGAAGGAAGGGTGATCAGCCCTCCGCTTCAGGTACCAGGCCATGGTAATATTGAATTAATATTACAGTGAAAAAATCACTCATATTTATTTTACCCCCCTTGGGAATCGAACCCGGGACCTCCAGAACGGTAGCCGAGCGTGCTGACCATTACACTATCACAATACTTACATATAATTTTTTTGGGTAAAATTAATTTATAATGAACATATTTTACACGTATTCATTTTTAGTACTCTCAATTCATGTTAAATCATGCAGAAAATTCAATGTCGCGTGAGCCACATAAAACAAATAATTGAACCTTTTTCTATTCTATGTGTAAAGTGAACTTTTTTTATTATTTTTATCTGCGTATTGAATAGGAAGGGACCTAGTTGTCAAATTAAGAGATAGATCCAAAGGAAGGCTAAATGTGTCGGGTTGTGGTCCCGTGGTTAGTGTCGCGGACTCTTGAGTCAGAGTTTCTCGGTTCGAATCCACCCTACCACAATTTGATACCTTTTACAATAATGAGCCAGAAATAGTATGAAATAGAAGGATAAAATCACAAATAAATAAAATAAAATCATTAATATAAATAAACTTTTTGGCGAATTTTTCTCAAAATGATTTCATTCACATGTAATAAGTAATTCCTTCTCTGGCCAGACATATTTTTATAAAACTTTATCCGCATCTGATGGTGCATAGGACACTGCATCATATAAACGGAGTGTTATCTTGAACGTGAATACATGAAGGAAACGTGATCAACCCTCCGTTACAGGTACCAGCAATGTTGAATAAATATTAGAGTGAGAAAATCACTTATATTTTTTTGACCCTCCCTGGGAATCGAACCCGGTACCCTCAGTACGGTAGCCCAGCATGCTGACCATTACAATACGGAGGCGGACAAAAAAACTAACTAACTAACTATCACGCCGCTTCTCCGCAGGGGTAGGCAGAGAGAATCGAACGCCACACCACTCTGTCTTTGCAAACATTCTTCGCCTCTTCTACGTTCATGCATCTCCTCACACATACTCGACAATTATTACGACTCGTGACTCGGCCGCTTTCAAGTATTTGACATACCTGTTTGTGCCAAACGGAGGCGGACAAAAATGATAAATAAATAAATTTACCTGATAGGAAGCCATTACAGTAATCCAGAAACTTTTGCATGGTGCCTTTGGAAGAATCGGTCCCTATCATCACATTGACTATATCATTGCCAGGATCATTGGACACCTTCCTGTACATTGCATTCACCAGGGCACTCAAAGTCTGCAAGGAATACACTATCCTGAAAAATTATGAAGCCATTAAATTCAATCCTGCAACACAGGACATATATATAGTTCAGGTATTTTTTTATTAACTTTTATTTAAATCACAATTTTAAACCTACTTAAAAAACAATTGCACAGACCCACCAAGCCACCTTGTGTGTCTTGTCGGTGAAGTTCTTTTTTACTACATTTTTTATTGTTATTAACCATTTTAACCTAATATACACACAAAAAAGACGGAAAAATTAAGAATATAAACATATTACAATTTTCATAAAATTAACTCTTGATTCCCATTCCTTTATTTTGCCTTTGTTCCATATTTTATTTTGACCTCTAACATCCGTCGGCAACAAATTAAAAATGTTATTGTTTGACATCTCATCAAAGATGAAGAAGAATATGGAAGTCTGGGCATTTACGGGGCTGACGACCGTCATAGGCTGGTTTAAGTGATCACTTTACACACACCAATTCTACCTATTATTGACAACCACACTACTCAAATTCTTGGAAGTTCTATATAAATGAACCAATCTTGAAACATTATTCTTGAATCACTAGAACTTCACTAGAGACATCTATTGGTGAGATGTAATATTTTTTTTACAATCTTTTTTTTAAATGAGAAATATTGTGTTTTTATTATTTGCACAAATATTTTAATTTTATACTATTTTTGTGATCCTGATTTTAATAAAGAATTTTCAACCATAAAAAAATAAGTCATATTTATATTTTGTCGTTTGGTATGCATATTAAGTTTTTTTCATTATTTTTAATTATTATGTATTTTGGATAGTTAAAACAAAATTAAACACCTCCCCCTACCCCCATCCCCTATTATTGATGAGATAAAATGCCCAGACTTCCATATTTTTCTTCATCTTTGATGAGATGTCCAGCACTTCAGGTACCATTCCGGAGTGAAATTAAATAAATATTATATATCTAACCCTAATCCGCACCCAATGGTGCATAGGGCACTGCATCATATATAAGCAGTGTTATCTTGATGATTAAATATATGAAAGCAAGGTGATGAAGGCTGGGAAATATGAAATACATATTGGAGCGAAAAAACGCTTAAATTTATTTCGATCCTCCCCCCCCCCCCAGGAATCGAACCCGGGACCTCCAGCATGGTAACTGAGTGCGCTGACCGCTACACTACGAAGGGGAACAAATTAACAGTGATAAATCACTTAAGGTGGAGACTGACCGGAGCATTTCGTCGTATCATAACACGTTACGATGCGAGCATTCAGGCAGTCAGTACAGCGAGCCGAGCGCTCCGTCCATAGTTTCGGATGCTCGGTGATGCTCAGCGCGAGCGATGTTACGACGAAATGCTCCGGTCAGTCTCCACCTTTAAATTTATTTGAAAACCCCAGAAAACGTGTACAATAGCTAAACCCTCTAACCACTGCACTACGGATATGGATAATTTAATCCAGTAGTATGTTTTTAGTTGATTGTTCCTGGTTGATTCAAATATGGATAATTTAATCCAGTAGTATGTTTTTAGTTGATTGCTCCTGGTTGATTCAAACCTCCGCAAGGCAATAAATCATTCCGTCCCACAGGAAGTGTGTTCGCAAAGCTTTATTGATTCAATTGCCACTTCGCTTCATACCAGTAGGTACCCTACACGCGAGAGACGAGGCGTTTCGCAATTACAACAAACAATAAATGCAGGGGTGGGCTGCCAATTTTTCAACAAGGGGCTCGCGGGTGGAGGGGGAAGGGGATGGGGGGAGGGGAAGGTGTTTAGATTTAACTATCCAAAATATATGATAATTAAAAATAATGAAAAAAAAAACTTAATACGCATATCAAACGACAAAATATAAATACAGTGAAACCTCTATCTATCGTTCCTCGAATAATCGTTTTCCCGGATGTATCGTTTATTTCTTCTATCCCGAATTCATTTCATACTAAAATAAACCGCATCGATCGTTTCTCTATCACCATTTACCGCATTTATCGTTCAAATTGAACTGCGTATTTGATACATTTTGTCTGTTTTTTTACATTATTTTCAATTTTCTTACATTTAACGGCAACGTATGGGATAGAAACTATCGAAAGCTTGTGTAACCGATAGCGGGAGAGGTCGATATTGATGAAAAGGAGCCGCTGCCTGTACCTGCATTTCCAGAAGCGTGCACACTCATTGAAAGAAAACTTTCTACAACGCACATTCAATAACCGATGCTGAAAAAAATACTATTTGCAAAGCCGAAAATATACTATTGACTTACGAAAATAAAACAGTTCAAAAACAAAATTTGATCAATAAACTTTAATATTTTTTCAAATTCTATTCTGGTTTGTAATTTTTTTAAATAAATTCATTTGCATCTGAAACCTGTATTATTCTTAGAATTTTAGCCTACGAATAGTTATACAGATTGGGAGGCCGGTATCTTTACTAGGTCGTATCTACTTGCGTATTGACCTCTAAATCCTGCATTCATTGTTTTCCCGCATTCATACTTTATTTTGATAGGTCCCTTTAAAAATGATAGATAGAGGTTTCACTGTATTTACAACATTTTGAGCGTGTCCAAATACTTGTTCACAAAATCTGGATTATCTCCAATTACAGGAGTTATTTTCATATTATTTTTGACATCTCATCAAAGATGAAGAAGAATATGGAAGTCTGGGCATTTACGGGACAATTATGTGGTTGTCGATAATGGGTAGAATTGGTGAATGTTACATGTGTGTAAAGTGATCACTTAAACCAGCCTATGACGGTCGTCAGCCCCGTAAATGCCCAGACTTCCATATTCTTCTTCATCTTTGATGAGATGTCAAAAAATATTATAAATATTACTTATTTTTTTATGGTAGAAAATTATTTAATGCAACAAATGAAAAAAACTGATAGGTCTCTTTTACTTTGCACCTCTAATAAATATATTTCTCGAGAAATTTCAAAAGGTAACAAAGTTTTGTGTTTCATAATACATTCAAACCTTATTTTTTTCACTGAAATTGCATTTATGTACTGATTTAATCAGAGAATATTGATTTTTCTTAATTTAACAAGGGGCTCGCCGGCCCAAGTCAAATTTAACAAGGGGCTCGTGCGAGCCCCTCCGAGCCCCCTGCAGCCCACCCCTGAACAAATGCCTTCGTAAATAATATGACATCAATTGACACCTACCTCAATTGGTGCTCCTGTCCGAGAGTATCGACGCATTTCAAAAAGAGAATGTTGATATTTTCTTTCAATCCGCCAATCTGCTCCGGAGTGAGTTTTTGAATTTCGGCTTCGAGTTGGGCGACTTTCGGCTTCAACAAAAACAGCTCGTCCCAAAAAGTGGGATTGTTCGAAGTCAAATCTTCACCGCGAAAATACGACTCGTAAATTTGCACAACTTTTTCTTTTAATTGGCGCTTCGAACCGGAACCGCTCCTTTTTCGCGTGGCCATCATTAATCTAGTAAATAAAACGGGAGTTTTCTATAATTTTACACTGCGTTTACAACTTAGGTTAACTACGAACTACGACACAGAAAATCGTATAAATATTTACAATTTGACCGATTTTTATGACGTTTAAAAATAATACTTAAATATAACACTTAACAAATAACACTTGAGATATTTTTGTGACTTTAATATATGTATTTATTTTTATTGAATTTGAGTAAACAAAAATATTATCTCACCCATCACCTGTCAAATTTTCTAATTCGTAGGTACGTGTAATATCAGGGTCGGAAACATTAAAATCGTTGGGAATAACATTTTCGCCCGCCATGAGCAGTAAACACCGGCGCGTTCTCATTTTGTCGTTGGTGGATACCGAATGGCGCGAAAACCGAAACAAGACCGATAACTCGATTCTTGCATTATCTAGAAAGCATTGAACAACATACTGCAGTGCCTCCTAGTCGATATACTGATTATTTGATCGATTCAAAAGCTGAATACATATGTATTTATTTACTTTTGCGATTTCTTTCGAAATAATAATTTGTAAATAATAATGGAGTATACAGCAACTTTTATTGTTTTCGAATTCATCCATAACGATTTTTTTACACACCACAAAAACTTTTTACAACGCCAACAAAACAGACTCGGAAAAACATTCACTGAACAAAAGCATATAATATTTGCAATGTCAAAAATATTTTTGAAATAAACATTGCTCAAACCATTCACCCTCTCTCCTACAATAATACTTTTTAACATAGAAGGCACTGCAATCATTTTATTTACGTACAGACGGTTGTTGACTTTCGCATATTCGGTATTTCAAAAAGAGAACGCCGGTGGAAAGGGTTTTTTTTTAAATAATAATATTGAAATTATCCATAACCTCCTAGCAAATATCCCTTTTCTAGACAAGGCACCTAGGCGCCTTATCTCTACAAGTATGTAACTAATCTATAAAATATTATTTTATTTATTTACTATCTAGTGCGCCTCATTGTATTTTTAAACAGTTACATTTTTACATTGCCTTTCTTTTGTAGACACATCGCTCACTCCTTTCAAGAACGTCATAAATCAAAAATCGTCAATTTTCAGTTGTGCATGTTTTCGGTACGCCCAGAAAATGTACTATATCCCAGCAAAAGCAGCATATTTTTAACTTAATATTTACCCGCTACAGGGCAGAAAGTGTTGTTTTTGCATTTTGAAGAAAAGGTATTACTTAGTTATTTTTTTTAAATATACTAAATATTTTTTGAATGGAGAAAAAACCTTCAGGTTTTACCTAAAAAGATCTGTTGCACAGTAAAAAGTTCAATAAGTGACTTGATATATATTTTTAATACTTTGATATATATTTTTAATATTTTTAATATTTTTAAACTTTAAAAACGTTCTCCTGAGATATCAAGTTTTTTTTATTTATGACGTTCTTGAAAGGAGTGAGCGACATATCAACAATGTTCTCACGAAAGTTGAGTAAGCCTGTATATTCTTTGCTACAAATTGACTAAGTACCCAGGTGGTCCGGCCATTGTACCTTCAAGAGTGTAAAAAATATCTACCATGAGTTGTTAGTTGTTAACCTTGAATCGAAATTTTTTGAACGTGACATTGATTGCAACGCAAAATCAAAACACGTTGTGTTTGTAATTTCCCGTTTTTCATGCATTTATTTTGTTATATCGGCACGTCCAACGAATATAACCAGGATCTGTGCAAAAACGCAAAAATCGATTTATCACTCACTCCCTAAACGGAAGTTGTGACGTAAACGCAATACAGGACAATACTGTAATATAGAGAAGATATACAAAAGACATATCTTCCGTGGATTGAATCATCAGAAGAAAAAAACAATAACTTATTTTTTCACAAATTGTCAATATTTATCCCAAAATCGAATTCTTTCATGTCTCGTTTCTTATGTCAAAAGTAAACAAGGAACTTGTTTGGTCCTTAACATCATACCACCTCGAAAAAATAGAAAGTAGATTATTATCATAACTTTCAATTATTTTTAAGTTATAATATTCTAAGGCATAATTCGTAAAATGCCTACGTACTCAAGCTGTCTAAAAAGTTTATTTTTTTACTTAACAATCACTGATTATAATCAGGTAGGTATATCGATTGACAAAACATTGAACTGGATTAGTATAGCTCAAACTTGAACGTAAATTAATACAAGCTGTACGCTCCAAGTGATAGTTAAGTCAATTATATCTGCTTCTACTACTCATTTCATTTATTGGTACGGTTGAAAACACTTAACAGTACAATTAAATGTTATTCTATTTTCACGGTAAAATAATAATTAAATTTAAAAAACTGACATTTAAAAAAATAACAATTTGAATTTGAGGACATCCGTGTTCATATATCGTATTGTCATGTTTTTCAATTACCTAAACTTTTTGGTTACCTACGTTCATGACATTATAAAAATATTTATTATTTAAAAATAATAAGAAATCCAATATCCCTTTATTTCCGACACCAATGATTTGTTATCTTTTAATAATTGATCGATAAAAATGTATCTAATCTTCCACCGTTTTATTTCTATCTTTCAATTAAAATTAAAATCGTGTTATTGAACTTTCAAAATACACAACGTCGTAATTTTTCACTATTATTAGTTTTATCAGACTGATTTTTAGAGTATCTCGGGATTATATCGCCGTGTAAGGAATATAAATTTTCATTAATCGTTTTTGTAAATCTTGCTAATGTTTTTATTTATTGAAATTTTTTTAAAATAGAAATAAAATAACGACTTCAAAATTCCCGTTCTTGATGTATATACAAATATGTGCAGATATCAAACTAAACTAAATTTATTGATTATGTAATGTTTAATGTCGAGGTCAAGGGTGTCCGCGGAGTGAGTGAAAGGCTGCGCTGCTATTGTAAAATTTACGGAAAGGAATTAAAGCGTTTAACGTACAATCTAAAATAAATGTATGAAATTATAGTACCGTAGCAGTGGAATTCCTCTTTTTTGAATTACCTAACTATATTTTCACGTAATACATGAGTGAAAATTCTAGGCAGGACTTCCTCTTCCTCTGGCCCCTATTCGTACTATAGTGGTGCACAAAGATACAGTAAAACCCCCCATAACGTTGAGATATCATTGTCAGAGGGAATGTTAAGAGTGGTCTACTTTTTTAATTTTATTTTTACATTTTAACCAGAGGAAAAGACTGAAAGGAGTCATTTAAAATTAAAATGTATTTTAAAAACATTTATCCCCTACAACGTTCCCATTAACAAACGCAGTACATATCTCAACGTTATAGGGGGATTACTGTACTAGTAGTGGTATTTTTTTTCTGCTTTCTTTGTCAGCCGTTTTTCCACAGCTGGATACATCCAATAGAAGAGGCCTACAGGCGTACAGGCCTCTTCTATTTTTTCCTAACTTCTCTCATTTGGGCTTTTTCAATCGATTATATAATGACAGGGTGATCAGTCCTTCCAATTTATCGATAAAAGAGCGAAATATGTTTATTGGGATGCAGACGACGTAAGGGAAGAAGCTCAGGGTAAGGGATATTACTGATACATGGTAAATGATGGATGAATAATAGCAGGAGAGAAAAGAAAATAGCAGCAATATCTATGGCACTCCTAGTTATATACCAATATTTGTACTTGCTTGTATAAGTTGTATACTGGTAATATGTAGGAGTCCCTTTATGATAAGAAGACAGTGGACTTATCTCAATAATACCACTTTCTATTTAAATTAAAACGACGCTGGATTACTGGAATGTGTAGAGAAATTTAAATGTGTGCAAACCGTATTTGAATGATTTCTCACGTATTTTATTTTTTTTTATCTTTAGACAGATGATAGAACGCCATAGATAGAAATAGAGTTACTTGGTGGTATGACACTGGGCAGTGCGGAGTGTCATGAAGAATAAACAGCGACAATTTTTTTTTCAAAACTTATTTGAAAGACTCCTGATTTTTTTTAAATAAAATGTTGAGTTTTTTTTCATCTCGAAAGAACCAATTTGAACAAAAAGAGAACCAATTTAGAACATTACCAATTTTATTCATTACGTAGGCACTTTAACCTTTCTTATGTTTATGCTAGTAAATTAAAATTACGTTGTCTATTGCCTGTTTTTCGCCATCTTCAATTTATTTTTGGGTTGATTCGATTTGTTCTCGTGCCGCGGGTCGTTTTTGTGGAATGTGTTTTTGCGTCATTGTATCATATTTTGCAACGTATATTTAGTAAATTCAACTTTTTCGTGAATAAACTGAGTGCATAAACATATGATTAAAATGAAGAACAAGCGATCTCGTAAAGATTTCGACAGTGACGATGATTCCGAAGAGCCGGAACAGAATTGGTCTGCAGCTCAGAGGAAATCTGATTCCGACCTTTTCAAATCGAGCGACGAAGAAATTACCAAGAAAGCTAAAAAGCGCAAGAAAAAGCGGGAGACGAGCTCCGATTCCGACTCGGACCCCAGCGACAGGGAAGCGTACAAGAAGAGAAAACACAAAAAGAAAAAGCGCAAACACTCCAAGAAGAAGCGTAAAGACAGTTCGGACGACAGTGACAGTGATTCCGAAGAAGCTAGTTCTGATGCTAGCGAAGAAGAAAGCCCCATGACCAAGAAAAAACATAAACACAAGCATAAGCATTCTGGGAAGCACTCGAGGAAACGCAGGCAGGGCTCCGACAGCGATGCGTATGCAGGTTAGTTGCGCGTTTCCAAAAATAATACATTCCCCCACATCCTAAATATAAACACCAACTTTGTTTATTATTACGCTTTCGTTTTCAGCATTCCGTTTACAATTTATCGGGTTTGCCATAGTTTATTTTGAGGTGAATTATTACTTGTTTTCACTTGATTAGGCGTCGGTGAATGGAGACGCACTCGTATATTTCTCGCTACCTTTCGAGATACGTGCATGTTTTGGTTCTACCGCCATTGGATAGGACAAATAATTCGTAAAAATTTCATTAAAAGGAAATTTGTGACGCTATCTTTTTGGTTTTAGGTAACGACTGCCGTGTCACTAGTCAAAAACGTCATTTTTACCATGGTTATATTTTTATCTTTGCTACTGATTTTCAATTGTTTTTTTTTGTACTTTTTTTACTTACCATTTTTGGTGGATGAACATTTTTTCTCCATTGGGCTACCTGCTCAATATCATTTGAATCCATAATTGTAAATAATGTAAAATACAATCAAAATATGATTCTCAATCGAGTGAAAATTAAATGTAATGAAATCAGCTAGAGTTAGTCAAAATGATTCGTGCATATGGAGCGAACATGTTATAAAAGAGAACATTCACTAAAATTTGCATAAATGGAGAAAATGGATAGCTTTTTTAAATATGTTGCCATTGTTTTTTCTCACACACTTTTTTGTGTGATTATATTTTTAATAAATGTCCCAGGCCTGTAGTCTTACATTTTTTTCTATGCAATGATGTACACATCCCTTTATACCACATGATAATAAATATTTTGTTTTAGTTGTGCGATTGCATTTGTTTTTTAATTTTTTTTTATTATTTAAAACAAGAATACAGTGAAACCTCTTATAATGAACATAATTTGTTCCAGCATCTTACAAGTTAATTGAAAAAAAAAATTCCCATTGAAATTAATGTAAAATACGATAATGTGTTCCATGCTGAAAGAATACTCAATTTTGAATAGAATTTTTGTACTCATATAAATTCACATTTATTCAAATAAAATTACTTTTGGAAAACAATTTAGATTTGAAAAAACAGCGTAAATAAAATTATGAATTAATAACAAATAATTCATGCTTTTTAACTAGAAAACTGTTTAAACTAGAAGACATTTCGCTCACTCCTTTCAAGAACGTCATAAATCAAAAATCGACAATTTTCAGTTGTGCATGTTTTCGGAACGCCCAGAAAATGTACTATATCCCAGCAAAAGAGGCATATTTTTATCTTAATATTTACCCGCTACAGGGCAAAAAGTGATGTTATTGCATTTTTAAGAAAATGTATTGTTTAATTATTTTTTAAATTTACTAAATATTTTTCAAATGGAGAAAAAACGTTCAGGTTTTACCTAAAAAGATGTGTTGCACAGTAAAAAGTTCAGTAAGTTGCTTAATATTTATTTTTAATACATTGTATCATATTTTCAAACTTCAAAAACGATCTCCTGAAAAATCAAGTATTTTGATTTATGACGTTCTTGAAAGGAGTGAGCGATTTGTTTTTGTCGACGCGTCATAATTTGGCAAAAAAGCGTCACGACATAATCATTTAATAAAATTGTTGCACGAATAGCCACCATATATTAGGGTGATGCTTCTCTTAATGTACGATGCAACGGTTTCCCATGCTTTCTGCCTATTCTAGGCGTGAGTGCACGTTCGGACTATAGAGGTCCTGCTGTATTAGCGCTTAAACTTGTCCGTTTTCTCAGAAAAGGCAGCGGAGACTATTGCCCCGCCCAAGATGGCCGCCCACAAGATGCGGAGTGTGTGCATGGGGAAGGAGATGCCCCGGAAGACCAGCAGTGTGGAGAACATAGTCTCCTCGGAGGAGGAGCAGGTGCGCAACCGAGCGGGCAGGAGGCCGGAACCCGAACGTAGCAAGTGAGGATTCAAAATCTTATTTTGAAAACGCCATAAGAATGCAAAACAATTAAATTTTATTTTTATGTCTTTTTAATAATGAAAGGTAGACGCTCGACTGCGAAACTGGCATCGCGGGTTTGATTCCCACCAATTGCAAAATAAAATTCAAGAAAGATTTATTTTCAATTGATCTGGGTGTTTGTGTGTCTCTTACATGAAGGCAAGGTGATCCTCCTGCGCTTCAGGGACCAGTCCAGGGTAATATTACTCTTAAATAAATATTAGAGTGTAAAATCACTAATATTTACCCTTAAAGTGCTGAGCTTATTTTCACATATTTTGCATAAATTGCCAAAGTATTTTTGAAAAAAAATTCTTTCTGTTATGTGTAAGTGACATACATACATACAAACTACTCAAATGAAACATATTTTTTATTGTAACTGTATTTATTTAATTGCCATGTAACTGTATTTATTTAAAACTGCGCAATAGTCGGTATTCCGACGCTCCGCACTTTATACGCGTTAATCGGGAGTCGATCTATCGACGATTCGCACTCTAAGGGTTAAATTTTACCTTCCCCCTGGGAATCGAACCCGGGACCTCCAGCACAATAGCTAAACACGCTAACCATTACACCACGAAGGCCGACAAAAATCACTGTAATCTTTTTGGGTTAATTGATAATTTTTTTTTATGAATTGCAGCTACAAAAGTCTTGCAGAAAATAAAGAATCGTACGATCAACACCGGTCCAAACACTACCAGCCCGTGGCGCACCACTCCTCCCAGAAGCCGGATGAATCCGGGCAGTACTACAAGGAGAGGCCGGGCGGGTCCCACCCGAGGTCGTACGAGGGCAAGCCGCGCCCCCCCGACTCGTACTACGACAAGTTCAGGGACGAGCGCCGGGGGAGGGAGGAGGTCAGGCCCAGGGACGCGAGGTCGCGGGAGGACAGGGACTACCAGGACAACAGCTACAATCGCTACAGCGACAGGAAACAAAACTTTGACAGGAATGGTGGTAACAAATACCAGAAGGAAGAATACGACGAAGAACCGCGAAATGAAAGGTATACTTATTAATACTTTGCATTCCACGCTTACCGTGTTTCTCCTAAGATTTTTCATTACAATTTAATGTACTTTGACCCCATCTCAATCAATGGTGATTTAAAGAATTTCTCGAGTAAAGTGAAGGTTGCTTTAAAATACAGTAGAAGCCGACTATAATGTGTCTGTTAAAACGTCACAGGTCTTTTTTTGTAAAAAATAAATATAAACAAAAACTGCGAGGTAAATTAAAATAGGTCTTAAAAGAAATAAAGGTTTAAGTTCTTGTCAAGTAATATTTTGGTGGACATCCAACTTAAATTTTCTTCTCCGTCTTATTCCTCATTGCCGAGGGTTGTGACCCTTGCAGAAGCAAATACTCTTCTCCAGTTATCCCTTGAATGTGCTGCACGTAGCGCCACCAGCAGCAGGCACCGTAGTAGCCACTGAGGTGCCTGCTGCTGCCTTAATTTGATCGGTCCATCGATCAGCTCTCTTTCCCTCCAGGTTACCGATCACAACTAGTCATTCCAGGCTATCCTCGTTGCCGCGCACAACATGTCCAAAGAACCGAAGAATCTGTCGGGTACAGACTGAATTTTTACGCAACATACAACGGGCGCACTATTTTTTTTTTTATCAATGCTTACAATTAATATAAAGTCAATAAAACATTTTTAAGACCTTTTTTTTAAAAGTACATACAAACATTAAGAAATATAAACATTTACAAAGAAATAAACAAAAGTAGTTGGAATTAGTCTCCTTTTTCTACCTGCCGGTATATTGACTTTGTCACTGATGTCGCTTGAATAGCTTTCGTCTATTTCAATGGATGCTAAATTTTTTTTTTGCTTATTTGCCCGCAGATACGGTGGCCCCCCGCACCAGTACAACCGAGACGGGGGTGAAAGGATGGAGGATCGCCAACAGGCATACCACAACAGGAGAGGGCCTAATAATTATCCTACACAGAATTATCAGCGGCACGACGCAGGATACGAAAAGGGAAATGGTAACTAAATCCCCTCTTTTTTACATTATTTTTGGCCTCTTAGCATAGATGAAGAAGAATATAGAAGTCTGGGCATTTACAGGGCCTACGACCGTCATCAGCTGGTTTAAGTGATCACTGTAACATTTACCAATTCCACCTATGATTGACGACCACGCTACTCAAATTCTTAAAACTTCTAGTTAAATTGATCAAACTCGTAACTAAGTATGTGCGAGTTCACTAGATACATCTATGGAGGGATGAGGAAAGCTTTTATTAAAGTGATCACTTAAACCAGCCTATGACAGTCGTAAGTATTGTAAATTCCCAGACTTCCATATTCTTCTGCATCTATGTTGAGATGTCAAAAATAATGTAAAAAAAATAACCCCTAATTGGAGATAATCCAGATTATATTTGTTTACTTGAGAAACGCTTGAAAACATCATTTTCAATTTTTTTATTTATCTTATCCAGATTCGTGAACAAGTATTTGGACACACTCATAATGTTGTAAAAAAAAAATCCTGTCTTGCTAACTAAATTCACTCGTAGCTATATTCACCTCATTTGAAATGTTTCAGATTACCCCAATCCAAGAAATGAACAGAGAGCCACTAAGTACCAAGACAAAGCAGAGTATTCTGGTGGTGGTAATAATAACAGGTTAGTTTTATTTGATTATTATTATTATGTGACTTAAATTAATTTAAAATATTTTATTCATTAAAACAACCGTCCTGTAAGGATAGAGTACCAAAAATGCTATGCATCTAATTATTTTTATTATTGAATTATATATTCCGAATTTCTGAATCAGATATTTGAATTTTTAAAATTATAAGTAACTCAAGCCTCTCCCCTATTGTCTATGTGCCTACTGATAAGAAATAATAAATAAATAAAAATACGAAACAGCTCCAACCCCTACCTTCGTCCTTCAATTTCCCAAGGACAAAACTCAAAAATTTAGACTTGGCTTCACATACGGTGCTTGAAAATGACGTGGAATGTATAGAAACATGTGTCACAATATATTTGAAGAAATAGTGGTATTTATCAAGTAAAAATTAAAAATTTCTGTTTAAGTTTTTGGCTTTTGAAATTTTGTTATCTATTTTTTTATTGATTTTAATTGGTTTTATCGACTCTGCCACTCCTATGTAGAGTGACTCGACATGATATTTATTACACCAACTCCACTGTCTACTTTACATGGTGCAATTTGTAAAATAGTATAAATAAAAAAATTAACACCCTCCAATGTTGCCATATGAAACTAATTTAAGCCCCTTATTTTGTCTATTTTATGAATCACTTAGGTGAAGAATAATAATAAAATAATGAGTGCTGAGAGTTAAGTGTTTTAACTAAAATATAATTATAAAAATTGAAAAATAAAATATTTTTTAAGTTTGAATTAATAAGCTTTTCCTATTCAGATTCATTTCGTAATCCATTAAATCTCTTTTTTTTTGACATTGAAAAAAATTGTTATTTAATTTAAAGATTTCATTAATTGATTTGGGAGTCGCTTTGTGGTAAAATCTATCCATTTTTAATTAAAGTTTTACTAAGTAAATACCACTATTTCTAAAAATTTACTGTGACTCGTGTTTCGATGCATTCTACATTATTTTCACGGTGTTTGAAAATGATGCGGAATGCATCGAAACACGTGTCACAGTAGATTTTAACCGGATCCACGCGGTTCGCATAACCGTATGTGTTTTAATAAAACATGCCCCATACGCGGCTGACATAACCATATGTGTTTTTACTTTGCTCCAAGTTTCCAACCTCAGTTCAACTTGGAGGGATTTTTTCATGGTGTGGAACTTTGGATAAAATAATACGTCAATCCTTGGCCTTATGACATCTGTTGAAATATCTGAGTAATAATTTGTAATATCACAAGGATAAATAAAAGAACAGATCCCTGATTTTTCTTGCGGTCGGTAATTAGTCCGCTCCATAATCATGCCCTATATCTGTCTCACTCTCGACGCTACGCATCGCCAGTGGGTAAGAGTGACACACGATGCGTGCTCTGATTTATTTATGTTACGATCTTATTTTTTTATATTACGACATATTTCAAGAATAATGTGACACAAGTCTATTATGGAGTACCAAAAAGGCACAATGAATCCCATTGAACGTTTTTGTTTAGGAAAATAAATCGTTTCTTAACTAAATACATGATCAAAGTAATCATTTTAAAAACGGCAAAATACTGCAGCATACGGGCGTCTCTCAGGAACAAAGTTGACGCGGTTAAAAGGTTAAGAAATAGTGGTATTTACTGAGTAAAACTCTAATTAAAAATAATTTAAAGGTCTTCATAATTTCCATTACATCTTTGTAATCATTTTGTATTTTTACCTTCCATCAGACGTTTTGAAAGTCGGGATAATGAAAGAAGCAACACAATCAAGAGTGAACAGTCCAATTCCTCCAATCGGTATGTATTTACTCTGAACATAACAACTTGTTACGCATTTCTCTCGAGTAGTTTGTAATGATTGACGAATGGTCCGCAAGTTGCTGATACATACATGTGCCAGAGGCAAGTAAGGTTATGTTCTTTCAATATTAACAACTATAAAACAATTTTCCGAGCTGTATATGTAATTTAAACATTGTATTTATTTATATTTGGGTATTGGTTTACAAATTCTTGACAAGTTTTTACTGTCTTTTTGAACTTGTTTTATTTGTAGAGTCTAGAGCAAACTAAACACTTTTAACAAACCTGACAATTCTTCTGTAACGGGCCAACTTAATATAACAATCACACCTTATTTTATTATATATTCCCCGAGTCTATACCTTTGTCTGTCTCCCCGCAGTTAGAACGTTTGAATATCATCCCTTGAAAATCAGTAAAATTGTCAATGTTTCCATGAATGTCGATGATTGGGTCCATTTATGATCACAGAAATTATGAATTGATTAACATATGCAATTTCTCATAGACGGAGAATGATAATTTTGATTGAAGGCAATATGGTTTTTTTTATTAATTATTTTGTCGATGGTGGGAGAACGACTGTCAATTTTGTCTTTTTTGTCGAGAACTTCTCTTTAAATCATGCGTATAATATGCTGAATATTGCAGTGGTATTATGAAATATAAACGACAGCTAAATGTGAACACGAACTCCAGTCGTGATTCATTTATCAAAAGTAATATCTGGTGCCATTTTGGCAAATTTGTTGATCGTGAAGCGATCTTTTATTGGAATATATCGCAATTTCCCAGAGTTATGGAATATGATATTAAATTATCACAGTATGAATCCTTACAGAATATTGGCGCAATGAATTGAAATTCCTATGTATAATTTCTCACGCTTCAAATAAAACTGTCAAAACATATTTTCAATCATTGATGATGCTGGGACCTCATTACCCTGCAGGCTAGCTGCGGGGTAACATCGATTAAATTTAGTTAAGATGGGGTTGCATTATTGAATAATGTGTAATATGTAGCACCATTTTGTACAGTACTCCCTCAAGGCCACTTGTACAATGAAAATAATGCTGCATCATATTAATGCAGTGCCGCACGCGTCACTCAGTGGGAATATAGTAAAATAATGGATTGTTAAGTGGGGCCGTTGCGGAATTGTCACACCACATTTTTGTTATGCACAGCTTATAAAATTAATATTCAAAGCGATGCTATTCTTAAATTAAGAAAGTTATAAAATAAACTTTATAAAATGACGATGTTTATTGTTTGATATATAAAAGACCATCTGTAAATGCCGAGAACACTAAATGTGCTCGGAGCCTGTGGCATTTTGGTGTCATGTTTATGTTCCTTATTCCAGGGAAGCGAGCTAAATACATTTTTATTTGTTTTCCAGTGTCCCCAAACTCTCAGACCTTTCAACCAAATGGATTTTGTCATGTATAAGAAATATTACCCGTATCATAATTGGTATCAAGATATTTAGCGCATTCTAATACCTCGAGAACTCGGCGGCTCTTATCTGAGATCGTGAGAATTCTTCCATAGTATTCCACGAGGGAAACGGGAAAACAGCCTATTCCACCAGGAAAACGGAAGACAGAGTTTCTTTTCTAGAACTCCTCAGAGAAAACACAATTCTTACCTGACTGTTTATTCCACAAGATGGACATTGTTTCTTCTCCAGAACTCCACGACCAAATTGGAGTTTCTTTTCTAGAATTCCACAAGGAAAACAGAGTCTCTTCTCTAAAATAACACCAAGAAAACGGCTTTAGAATAGCCAAACTCTAGAATAACACGAAGAAAATAGCATAAGGGAAACAGAATTTGCTTCCTAGGACCCCCCCCCCCTCACAATGGAAACTGAGATTCCTAGAATTTCACGAGGAAAATGACTATTCTTCAAGGAAACAAAGTTTCTTCCTTAAAACTCCACAAGAGATGAAAAAATCAAGTTACTTTCCTAGAATTCCAACATGAAATATAACTTCTGCAGCCACAAGGGAAAATGAGTTTCACTATTCCATGTTGAAACACGCCATTTGAAGTTACAAGGAACTCAACTATGTAATGTCACAAAAAGACAACATAAACATTGATAATGCCATTTGTACCCAATGTGTGTGTGTGTGTGTGTGTCAATCAAGAAACAAGTCAATGGAAAATATCAATCAAGAAACACATCAATCAAGAAACATTTGGAAGAAAAATTCAACGGTCGCCTCGGGATGATTCAACTCTGCGTCTTTCAAATATATCTCGGTCTTTAAAAGATAATCGAGTTTAAAGATGATTTAAAACCTCAATTGAAAACTATATCTACTCTTCTCATCTTGTCTTTGTCTTGACGTGATTTTATTATTTTGAAATGGAAAAAAAAATTGTCAATGACAATATTCAACTGGTATTTTTAATTGACAGCAAATGAGATTTTACAATATGAAGAAACTATTCTACCAAGAACGTCGAAACTACTAAAATAACTACCTCTTTTCTTCATAGAAATCTACCATGTAAGTGTCATCCTGGTGAATAATACAGTTTTGATTTATTTACTTTTCTACACAAGTCCAAATAAATTATTACTGTGCTAAGTAGAAATATGAAAGTGGATTTTTACTACATGAGATGGAAACACTTCTACTAAACGCGATATAATCATTCCTTCTAAGCACGATGGAAACTTCTTTATTACATGGAATGGAAACACCCTTAGAATGTGTGATTTTTACTATGTACAAGGGATGGAAACACTTTTTCTGCACGACGGACACTTCTGTATGGAATGGAAACATTTTTTCTACACGAGATAAAAAAATTTAAGAATATACAACATGGAAACATACTTTCACAACATGAGGTAGAAATATATTTTCACAACAGAAGATGGAAACAAATTATGTTTAAATATAAAATAAGACTTCTAGATCTACAATCTCCATTTTCTTCTCGGCACTTGCTAAAACAAGCAATGAATGTTTAGTCTACAGGAGGTGTACATAAATCGATTTAATTTTGGTATCGAACAACCAAAACCAGCACTTTTTCTTCGGGACAGAACAGAAATTATTAACACATAACTGATAAAATATCTGACTTTATAAATATCAAAATGATAAATATACCGAAATAACCATATATTTAAATGATTTAAGAGAATAATGAGGTCTGCAGGATATACTGTATTTCTTTTACCAATGTGTATAAATATTAATAAAATTAATTATACTGTAAGGATAATGAGAAATTTACAACCACAGCAAAAGAACATAAGAAATATGTTAGTAATTTTACTGTAACAATGAACGAGATATGAACTCATCGGACCATCCAAATAATTTGTAATGCAAAAGAATAATTATTAAGAAGTTGATTTGTAAGTCAAGTATTTCACTTGTCAACGGTAAACATTTGTATCTCCATCTTGGAAATTCCTCTAAAGTTTGCGAGCATGACTTGACATTCCGATTGAATGCAATCTATCGATAAAGACACAATATTTGTGGAGCGTATTGTTGATAGATGAGAGTTATCGTACGTAAGCAATATTGTGCATTGTATTTTTTTGTACGAGATTCGGAGCCGACGACTATAAGTATGTATTTTTATAGTGCAAAGGTTTTTCTAAAATCGAGTCATTTCAATGTTACCATGAGAGTAAATAATTTAATATAAAAACATAGCGATGTTACGTTTAGAACACATCCCAGATTCAATGTTTTAAACATTTTTTGTGAATGTCAAAATTAACCACGCTGCGAATTGCACATTGCAAAGTTCTTGCTTTAAAAAAATAAATATTAAAAAAAGTTTTTGTTCGTTTATCGCACGGCTTTAAATTTAATATCGATATGTGACTACTGAAGTGTATATGTAAAACCATCTTGCAATTTTGCAGAAGAAAAAAAAAAACGACTTTTAAAATTCAATATAATCATTACAAATATACAAAAATGATAATAATGCTGATTAAATATGATACATCAGGATATTTTATAATATTGCATTCAATTTTCAATTCATATGGTATATAGGATAGTAATTGGCTCTTAACGCTATTTTTTTTTTATCTTAGTCGAGCAATTTTCCAGATACAGTCATATTCAATGGCGTTAGAGGAATGAACTTGTATATATTAACACGTTGTCGTCGGGACACGGCATTTGCCGTTTTTCGCGGACTGTCGGTCAACTGCGGGACACGGCAAATGCCGTTTTTGTCGACTGTCGGTTAGCGGCGGGAAACGGCAATATACGGGTTTGTTATCAGCGTGAAATAAAACGCGTTGAAGGGTAATCTTCTACCTGGGTGCTAGGCGACAGTATGTTGACGTTATTTGAGATGCCTTGTCCGGATTGGCTAGTGTGTCGCTTGTAAAGGCATCGCCAGAAATCTAGAGTTTTTATGCGATCTCAAACACCAGTTTAGTTTGAGTCATTTCACGTATTGGACTATTTTTCATACCGCTCGCACTGTTTTGTTTACTGTTAGGTATTTTATTATTTGAATGTATTAGCATTGTATAGGGAATGATACCTCGGAGGGGAAGACTATTTTTTACAGTTTACAATGCTTCTAAAATTGTGAAATACGGAATACTTAATTAAAAATTATGATTATAATTTATTTTTGATGATCAAATGTTATATATGATTTCTTTGAAAATTTCAATCGAAAATATTATTTGGTTTAGAAATTGTGTCAATTTGAAGAAAGCGATATATTTTTGCGTTAATCGCGAAAAACGTCCGATATAGGCTAGAGTCTATTGTTCGAAGCGCCGGACTACAATGTGTTAATAGGCTAAAAATGTAAAACAACTCGGAAATGTCTGGATATTATCCTCTTGGGAAATTATACATTTTGGGCTATAATAATTGATATATTAGAGTTGTAATTTTTTGTTTTATTACTCAACCATATGGCAAAATTACTGTTTTCTTATACTTTGATAAATGTGTACATATTAATTAAAAATTGGGATAGATTCAATTAATAAAATAAATGAATATTTCACTTTACAAAAATCAGAATCAGAAACATTTACGTAACGTCATTGTTGCTAATATGGGGCAGTATTTTCATGAAATTTTCATCATGTGGTCGGACAGTATTTACATCAGAAGGGCCAGTTACTGGAAAGCTGCCTATGACTCCCATATTCACCCCATATTCAACAAAAAAAGTCAAACGTTTTTTGTCTCCTGAAAAATGTATAAAATGGTTTTATAGATACTTTAGAGGTCTTGTATTAATATTATACCACATATATATTGAATGTCTAAATTTAAACAAACAAAATTAAATAAACGATTTAAAATAATCTTAACAAATGAATATTTTTGTACTATTTTAACACTTATCTGGGATTTTATTTAAAAGTTTTATTTATATATTTTTCTTTAATAATTTACCGAATAAAAAATGTCTGGGTTAGTGCGCAGCATTTGATCTCAATAGATGTGATAATTGAGAAGTATGATTTGATTAACATAACTGGTAGAGATTGCACGGGTTGGTTGGCCGGCTTGGTTTCTCCCGAGATGTGACACTGACCATTCTGTTTTGTTCAGGGACATTAAACAGGAAAGGAGCGCCGAGTCCCAGAGGAATGGCAGCAAAGACAGACCGCCACGAACCGACATTAAGAGGTAGGTTGGGATTGATCATCAAGAACCGTTCTTTTTCTAAATCAACATTCACTTGAATTGAGTAAATATTTTCTCATTATTTTTTGACATCTCATCAAAGATGAAGAAGAATATGGAAGTCTGGGCATTTTTTCTCATCAATAATAGGGGATGGGGGGAGGGGGAGGTGTTTAATTTGGTTTTAACTATCCAAAATATATGATAATTAAAAATAATGAAAAAAAAATTTAGGGGGCTGACGACTGTCTGGTTTAAGTGATCACTTTACACACGTGTAACATTCACCAATTCTACCCATTATTGACAACCACACTACTCAAATTCTTGGAAGTTCTATATACATATATGAACCAATTTTTGAAACATTTATCTTGAATCACCAGAACTTCACTAGAACTTTACTCACTTAATCCTGTAATTGGAGATAATCCAGATTTTGTGAGCAAGTATTTGGTCACTCAAAATGTTGTAAATATTTTCTCAACTCTAGCGTACGTTAAACTTGCATAAGCAGGCTAAAAAGTGGACACTTTATTCACTCGCAATGCTTCTTTCTTCCTGCTGGAAGTCCCAGGTTTGATTTCCTGTTTGGGTGAAAATAAATATGAGATTTTACTATAATATTTATTTAATATTACCCTTAAATGGTCCCTGAAGTACAGGAGTGATCTCCTTGCCTTGATGTATGTAAAGATCAAGATAACACTGCACCAATACGATGCAGTCTCCTATGCACCGTTGGGTGCGGATAAGGGCTAGGAGAATACTTTAAAATGTGTCAAAAAAATTCAGTACCAATTTTTACTTAACAATGTCACGTGTACAATTTTCTATTCTATTTGCGATCCATTTTCACGGCATTGGTTAGTCTTCTTGCTCTTCTAACCATTATCCTATGTCATTAATGGTACAAAGAGAGGCACTGTATCACATTGCCACTGTATTATCTTGATCGTTCATCTATTTGTTCATCATATTACTTGATATTACCCAAGCAAAGGTGCCTGGGTAATATCAAATAATATTAGAGTTAAAAATCACTGATATTTGTTTTGACCCCCCTGGGAATCGATTCCGGTAACTCCTGCGTGGTACCTAATGGATTTGTTATCAATTCATGTGATGAAAATTGTGGGTTGTAAATTTTCTACTATCAGTGTTCCCAAAACGTGCCAGGTATTTATACTAATTCAAATCGTGAAGTCTGTATAACAGATGATTGTGGATAGTTGTATACAAACTTCCAAAAACTATCCAAAGAAAGATTTTTTTTTTTAAATAAATTTAAAAGCCCATCAATTATAGGCGCAGAGAAAGTTCCCTTTAGAACTAATTTTTCCTAACTATTTAGTTTGTTCATGCTCTTCATGAAGTTTAAGAGTTTTGAATTATTAAAAAAAAATAGTAATCAATTAAGTAACACATTGTTGTTTGGGTGATTTTGTTTATCAACATCAACGGCCCTAATTAGTATACTAATTAGGGTCGTTGATTTATTCATGATTAGTATACTAATTAGGGTCGTATACTAATCATGAATAAATCCAAACCTAACTCCAATCTGTACAATGTTTTTTTGGCATTTCGCGCCGTACCAAAAGTAGTAAGTAAAACCCTTATCCGCACCCCAATGGTGCATAGGGCACTGTGTCATATAAACGCTGTGTTATCTTGATCGTTTACACGTGAAGGAAAGGTGATCAACCCTCCGCTTCAGGTACCAGTCCTGGGTAATATTGAATAAGTATTAGAGTGAAAAAAAAACATACCAAAAGTAAGTAAATATAACACTTAAAGTATCTTTTACATACAATAGTATGTAAAAGACGTTTTTAAGCGTTTCCCGCAAACAATGTGTTAAAAGGCTATCGTTTTTCTACAACAACAAAAAAAGCGAAATGGTGTACATTAATGAGCAGGACACGCCTGATCTCCCGTATATTCCGGTTTCCAGGGAAGAGCGTCCGGCAGCATCGGGTGCCTCGGGCCGCCCTGGCCGCAGCCGCTTCTCCGACGGGGGCGCCAGAGGGGAGGGCGACGGGTACGAGTGGGGCAAGAAGGTGGCCGCGCCCCCAGAGGGGGCAGGCCCACAGGACAAGGACAAGCCCAACTTCGGGCTGTCGGGCAAGCTGACGGAGGACCGCAACACTGTGGACGGGGTCGTGCTCAAGTACACGGAGCCGCCGGAGGCCAGGCAACCCAAGAGAAGATGGAGGTAATGCTGACTCACCACCATATATATTTATATAAATAATATATACAGTGAAACTTCATCTATGGTTCCTCGAATAATCGTTTTCCCGGATGTGTCGTTTATTTCTTCTATCCCGAATTAATTTCATACTAAACTAAACCGCATCAATCGTTTCTGTATCACCATTTACCGCATTTATCGTTCGAATTAAGCTGCATGTTTGATACATTTTGTCTGTTTTTTTACATTCTTTTCAATTTTCTTACATTCAACGGCAACGTATGGGATAGAAACTATCGAAAGCTTGTGTAACCGATAGCAGGAGAGATCTATATTGATTAAAAAGAACCGCTGCCTGTACCTGCATTTCCAGAAGCATGCACACTCTTTGAAAGAAAACTTTCTACAGCGCACATTCAATAACTGACGCTGAAAAAATACAATTTGCAAAGCCGAAAATATACTATTGACTTACGAAAATAAAACAGTTAAAAAACAAATTTTGATCAATAAACTTAAGTATTCTTTAAAATTCTATTCAGGTGTGTATTTTCTTTTAAATAAATACATTTGCATCTGAAATATGTATTCTTTGAAATATGCGACGGGATTTGATAATTATGTACATAAAATTAATACCCTGACAAAGAGATAGGTATATAAAATATTATGAATACATATTAAAAAAATGGATAATTCCATCTTTTTGACCTTTAAAATGAAGCTGATTCGGAAGGTAAAAATACCCTTCCTGTCTTTAAGCATCAATCAGCCAAACAGGCAGAAATACCTTTCCTGTCCGAATTGTACTAAGTATGAAAATAGTGAATGTTTTTAACCAATGGGTTAAAATTATTTAGTATGGACCTGAAACACAATGTTTACAGCTAAGATACAATTATTATTTTTTTATATGTATATGGGTAATTTGCCAACCTTTATAGAGCACTTTTTTGTTGAAGTTATATCTCTAAGACTTACAATGAAATTACCATTTTTCATTTATCCTGTAAAATATAATTTGAATTTTGCTACAATTTTAAAACATATTACAAAATACTGCCCTAGCTAATAATTTTTACGTATACATTTAAATTAAAAGAAAATTTGAAGTAATGTTATAAGAGAAAAAAACATTATTTCAATTGGTTGTTTTATCGGCATATTTTTTTCCATTTCAAAGTTACTGATCTAGAATTGGAAATATTTTTCAATGTTTGTATGGAGCTTTTATTGAAATGGTTGCAGGTTCTACCCGTTCAAGGGCGACAAGGCGCTGCCGATCCTGTACATCCACCGGCAGTCGTGCTTCCTGCTGGGCCGCGACCGCAAGGTGTCGGACATCCCGCTGGAGCACCCGTCGGTGTCCAAGCAGCACGCGGCGCTGCAGTACCGCCTGGTGCCCTTCGTGCGTGCGGACGGCACGCGCGGGCGGCGCGTGCGGCCCTACATCATCGACCTGGGCTCCGCCAACGGCACCTTCGTCAACAACAAGCGCGTGCAGCCCGCCACCTACGTGGAGCTGCTGGAGCGCGACGTGGTCAAGTTCGGCTTCAGCCAGCGCGAGTACGTGCTGCTGCACGAGAACAGCAAGGAGGACGGCGCGGACGACGACGACGTCAAGGGCAACGCCAGCGACGAGGGCCGGCCCCGCCCCAAGGAGGAGCGCACCAACTAACCGACCCACCGAAACAACCAAATAGACGCGAAGTTTGCAAAGACAGAGTGGTGTGGAGTTAGTGATGGTTGGTTAGTCAAGTCTGCTAGGAGACTCGGGAATTTTAACAAGTTATGATGTCGCTCATTTGGTACAAATGACATAATTACACTATTTTTTTAAAACAAGTTAAATGTGCGGAAAGACTATTTACATGGGGAGAAACATGGACAGAATTGATTTTGTGGTGAAATGCTGCAAGATGGCACGAGTGTCATTGTAGAATTGAGTAAATAGGCGCCATTTCTGTTGCTAGATTGTCTGAATGGCATCTCCTGTAGTATTTTCAAAAGAGTAATTACGCCATTGTTGCACCAAATGAGCTATGTCGCTATTTGCTTGCATTCTTGTAGAGTTTAATCCTAAAAAATTAAGGTAGATGTATATATCTACCTTATTTATTTACAGATTTCAATATGAACGGGGCTGATTGTTGAAGATACAGAAGCGGCGTGTTGGTTAGATAGTTAGTTTAAAACTAAATATTTACAAATGGGGCGTCGGGCTAGAGAAAATTAACACGTTATGTGTCTACATCCGTACAATGTCGATGAAAAAATTGAGACAAACTATTAGTTATCATATCATTTTTATTTATTTATCAAGCTTTTAGCGTTAGCGCTCAAATCTACGGCTTGAAAATACAGGAAAAGCTTATTAACCGGATCCACGCGGCTCGCATAACCGTATGTGTTTTCACAAAACATGCCCCATACGCGGCTGACATAAGCGTATGTGTTTTTACTTTGCTCCAAGTTTCGAACCTCTGTTTGGTTTGGAATTTTTCATAAAATATTACGTCAATCCTTGGCCTTATGACATCTGTTGAAATATCTGACTAATAATTTGTAACATCACAAGGATAAATAAAAGAACAGATCCCTGATTTTTCTTGAGGTCGGTAATTAGTACGCGCCATAATCATGCCCTATATCTGTCTCACTTTCGACGCTACGCATCGCCAGTGGGTAAGAGTGACGCACGATGCAAGCTTTGATTTATTTATGTCACGATCTTATTTGTTTATATTACGATATATTTCAAGAATAATGTTACACAAGTGTACAACGTTTTTATTTAGGAAAATAAATCGTTTCTTAACTAAATACATGATAAAAGTAATCATTTGAAAAACGGCAAAATACCGCCGTGCACGGGCGTCTCTTAGGAATAAAGTTAACGCAGTTAAAAGGTTAAGCAAATTTTATTATAATTCGAAAAAAATATTTTTAATTCCCGGTGCCCTGTTCAATTTTCATGCAAAACTTTTGATAATTGGAAGGTTGATGTTGCCCAAAATTCTAAACACATTGCGGTCGGGTGAATTCCCATCAACCCTGACCCTAAATATACTCGGACAGTCTGCCGCCCTTCCCTCAGTATACTAATTACAAGTAACCGCAACACCCGATTCCCATCTGTACAATGTTTTTTGGTGTCTCACGCTCTACCGAAAGTAAGCAAATAGAACGCTTATAAGCATCTCCCGCTCCTCTACCGATAGTATGTAAAAGACGCTTTTAAGCGTTTCCCGCAAACAATGTGTAAATAAATTTATGAGATTAAAAATTATTCATTAAGAATTTCAAATTTCATTTGCCACTTAGAAAAAAGTGAATGAAAATGAAATGCAAAGATGATCTTGCATAAATATTAAGGCTTTCGATTTTTTTTTTGGTGCATTTCTTTCCGAAATACAGAATATATTTTTTTTATCGATATAATATATCCTAATTTTCAGCTCACAATATTCGAAAACACGTTATTTCAGCACAAGTGTTTTCTACTGTATCTGGGACTGATTTTTTAAATTTTTTGACGTAATAAAGTGGCATGAATAATGTTTTATTTTTTTCTATTAAGTTAAAAAAACCCTTTGAAGTAAGAAATAGTTTAAAATGAACAAAATATTAATTGAAATAATAAAAAATAAGTTACGTTGATCTGATGAAGGATTTAGTTCCGAATCAGTATTGGTCGAACTAATATGCCTGAAGTGACAATAACTAGAGTCTGTTCTCATCCCAACACAAGAAGAATGCAGAAAACGTATGTGGTGATGAAGAAGAAGACTAGTTCTTCTTGGTTCACGGATATGGTCGACAATAGTGTGTGTCAGCAGTCAATATGACGATAAGTATAAGTGTTAAGTTTATGGTAGAATTGCCTAGCCTTTTGAAGTAATGTAAAAAAATCCCTTCAACTTAAAAAAAAACCCAAAGACCCACTAAAAAACGATACAAAGTTTTTTTTATGTAATTATTTTGTACAAAAATGTAACCTGCTGATACCGCATATAATTTTTTAAGAGAAAAAATGTAAATATACGTATATATTTTTAAAATATATATAGATCATTGTACTTTCCTGCATTATGGTTAGAACTTTTATGTAAAATATCAAATAATGTAGCATTGTTACTTAATTCCTTTGCTAGTAATAAAATTATAATTTCGGCACCAATAAATTTGTTTTTTTTTTTTTTTACTTTTTTCCGTAAATTTAATGTCATGTATATTTTATGTTTTCTTAATTTGAAAACAAAAGGCAACTTTTGATACCGATTTTGGTTTCTTGAAAGATTTTTAAAAAATGACACTCATACAAGTTGCACCTTTGTAATGTTTGGATATATGATTGCACACATCTGCAGAAAATGTTTTGCACCATAAGTAATTTTTTGTTTTAAATAAAATTTAAAACTCAAGTCAAACGTTTTGTATAAGCAATGAAATGCTGAATAATTTTTAATAATGGGTTGTGATTGACCCTGAAATGTGTATTTAAAGCAATAATTCTAGAAAGTAACTTTAGCTTTTAAATTTTTCTTCGAACTTCATTCGAAATTACTGATAAAGTATCAGGTCATATTGAGATACAAAATAAGTTCTAAAATAAAATAAAAAGTAAAACAAACCCTTCTCACACATCTCATATTCCAATTCCAATGATATCTTAATTGTAAACAAGGCTGTTCTAACTTTATTTTGACAAAAACTTCTTTGAAGTACCTACTTACTCATAAGTAGGTACTTCAAAAAAGATATCTGGTTATTTTCATTTGTTTTTGTTACAATTAAAATACTAAAGGCTTAGTTGTGAATTTTTAGAATTCTACGTCATGTACATATTTTTTTAAATAAGACATTGTAAAGTTAATGAATATTTATTGCTACAAAGCAGTAAATCAGGTAAACATTGATACATATTATTATAAATAATGATAAAACTTTAGAGTTTTAAAAGTATAAGACATAAAGATATCTTCGAATCAATAATTTTCATCAATTTAGAGTTGTTCACTAGTTAGAAAAAAATCTATACCATAAACAAATTAACACATAATATTGTCTATTGACAAAGTTATGATTTTACTTTTTTTTTCTTTGCTGGTGAGAAATCTTTAATTTTGTATTTATCAAAATCAATAGAAATTCATTTATTGTGTGGGGAGGTATTAGGAAACACACCAGTTATTAGGGAGATAAGAACTGTCTAATGATTATTTAGTTTTTTTTTCAATGTTACCTGGATAGAGAGTCGTGTTTACTTTTATTTTGATATTCTATAAATTTGTCTGAAAGCAGAAAAATGCGGAAAAGTGCTAAAAGTGGATGTTGTAGCCACATGTTACCTTTATTAGCAGTTGCGAAGGATTATTCACTAGTAAAATATATTTTTTATTCATAGATTTAACAGATATAGAATAAAGTTGTACAACTGTGCTTTGTTGTTTTATTTATATTTTAATTGTTCTAAAATGTCCGCCCCACGGTGGTGTAATGGTTAGCATGCTTAGCTCTGTGCTTCTTGTGTGGGATCTCTATCCCGGGTTTGATACCCAGGGGGGTGAAAATAAATATTAGTGATTTTACACTCTAATACTTATTTAATATTACCCTGGAATGGTCCCTGAAGCGCAGGAGTGATCGCCTTGCCTTCATATAAGTGACGATCAACATAACACTGGATAATTTGATGCAGTGCCCTATGCACCATTGGGTGCGGATAAGGGTTAGAAGAAGAAATGTGGAAGATTTACAAATTCCATTACTCCAAGACAAAATAGAATCTCAGCTTTGAAGTTTCAAAATCTACTTTTTTTTCTTGTCATAAATTTTAATTTTTTTTATCTGACCCATGGTGAGTTCAGCTCTAAGACCAAAATCGTTATTGATATCTCAACACGGATGAAGAAGAATATGGAAGCCCGGTTATTTACAGGGCTTATAGCTTGGTTTAAGTGATCATGTTGGACACGTGTAACATTCACCATTCTACCCATGATTGACAACCACGCTACTCAAATTTCGGAAGTTGTATTTATCCTTTCATTGACACCTTCATTCACTTTTCTAGGCACCATCTGTGGTTGAGTAGAGTAAGTTTTTAATTTGGCAGAGACCTTCACTATATGTAAGATTATTCCTAAATTACATACTAGACGATGCTTGAAAACAGTTTTAAATGAAATGATTGTTTTCAAAGCCAAAATCCTTTCCCTATGGCTAAGTTTTCTTACATGGCACGTAGAACACTGTAGTGGTTTGATGCCGTGTTGTCTTGATAAGTTATACACTTTCAGGTCCAATCTGATTATTTTTCAAATTATCATTAAGTGATAATTTGAAAAATATTTCTGCTCAATCAAAAAAATTATGCAGTAACATAATAGCTGAACATCGTAAAAATTATATATGGATAAAAATTAAATACAGTAAAATGAAAAATAAAAACTCATATTAAATTTTCAAACAAGTTTATTAACGTTTCTTTCAAATCAACAAATGCAAAAATTATAAATAACAAAAATATTCAGTGGACCAAAGGAAAAGAAAAATTTAAAATAAATAAAACATAAATTGATTTTATGGAAAAATATTCATTTGGATCGAGATCTAAAATTAATTACAGAAATAATAAATAATACTTAAATACGTTTAAAAAGTACAGAATAAGTTATTGAAATTTGATAAATTATAATTACAAACAATGCTGGACTCTATGAGAGTAGTTTTCATTTACTAAAACAAATCAAAATACAGATCTGGAAATAAATATAACTCCCTGATTCCCATAAACAGATGAGAAAAACAAGATTCAATAGGATATTCCTATGAATGGTCTTGGTCTATACCAAGTGTTCAATAAGGTGTTACACAGTACTTCAGCGAACTGGGAAATTCCAGCCTTAAATTGCTGAATAAAAACAAATTGATTGGAGAAATTCCGTTCGCCATTGCGAATGATACATTTATCAAGAGTGAAGATTTTGTCTTTTAAAGTAACTCATACTGATTAGCCTTTTGACTAATCAATATTATCACTCTGTATTACACATAATGTCTTACTGATCACTTGGTCCAAGCATATCGCTCACTCCTTTCAACAACGTCATCAAAAAACTTGTTTTTTCAGTAGAACGTTTTTAAAGTTGGAAAATATAATAAAATGTATTATAATAATAAATATCAAGCCACTTATTGAACTTTTTACTGTGCAACAGATCTTTTTAGGTAAAACCTGAAGGTTTTTTCTCCATTTGAAAAAAATTTAGTATTTTTAAAAAAATAATTAAACAATACCTTTTCTTCAAAATGCAAAAACAACACTTTCTGCCCTGTAGCGGGTAAATATTAAGTTAAAAATATGCCGCTTTTCCTGGGATATAGCACATTTTCTGGGAATTCCGAAAATATCCACAACTGAAAATTGATGATTTTTGATATATGACGTTGTTGAATAGAGTGAGCGATATATATAAATAGTTTGGGACTGCTTTCAAAAGGATCTGAATAACAGTCGAAATAATCTACTCCTGAAAAAGAACCTGCATAAAAGCAGGTAGGTACTAATGTGAAAAAAATGTTATGTCATTTGGACGCTTCAATAATGCACGATTACAACTAAATAATTTATTTGTACTTACAGCTTATAACTGCAGTATATTTTCTACACATGCAGTATATTATACAAATATGTTGCAAACTTTAATTTGTCATGGTCCCTTTTATTCATATCAATAACAGAAAGTAAAAAACATATTTGGATTTTTAAAAATCTTTTGTTTTTCTGAAGTATATCAGCTGCATTAACGAAGAACTGAATATGTACTAATAATTATTTTCTTGAGAAAAATTTGATAAACCGTTTTAATAGAAATTGCTTTAATTGGCAATATGTATAAAGGATTTGCTTTCCGGCATCAATATAATGAAAACATCAGATCTATAAGTAAACGCAGTTTGTTTTTTAGTAAATTATCTATCTACAGGTTGTACATAATAAAATGTACACAGCTTCTGCCGAAGAAACAATATAATATCTGTTTAAGTATATTATGGAGTAAAAAAAGGTTATTTTGGTACATAATATGTATTAAAAGTTATCATTTGTACTCGGTCACATTTTTTGACTGTATTATTTTTGACATTTTGTCGTCCATCTTTTCAAGACGTATCTCAATTAACCAACATACAGTAACTTGTGACATCTTCGATAATGCCCTCCGAGCGTTTGGTACACAGTTTGTGACATCACATCACCGTAGTACGTTGATAGTGAGACACAGTTAAAATTATTTGTTCATATAACAAACTTGTCACTATCTTCAAATCTTAGATAATTTACTCATAAGTAAGTTAGAAACCTATGTAATAAAAAATCAATGATTCTTAAGAAAATAAGTGTTTCAAATAATAAATACTGCACTATGTGGTGAAAATGTCACAAACGATTTGAAATGCAGTTATCTGGTCAAAACCCAAGATGAAAGTGGATTTTTTTCCTTTTTTCAAAAGCAAATAGATCCAAAACACAAGTAACCATAAAGTCAGCAAACCAAATACGTTTCTAAGAAAGATGGACGGCAATATGTAGCATATCAATTAAAGAATATATAAGTTTATTTTTTAATTGATTTACTTGAGTATTAATTTCAACAATTTGATAAAGTTATATAAATGTATATATTTAACCTACCCACTAGTTTATACATAATACGTTGAAAATAACATATTCAAAAGGAGTACAGCACCCTTGAGAGTTACATACATGTAATTATCAAGAGTATTTGTATCAATATTTTAATATATTTATAGCTTGCAATGATTTTATCACAAAACATCCACCATTTTTTTTCTCAATAAATTACTGTAAAATGTATGAACAATAATATATATTTAGATAGATACATATTTATGTATCTATTAATTTTGTTGATTTCTTAAGTCTTTTCCATTTATAATATAAATGGTGTATAAGGCACTTTACATAGAATGATTAGTATAATTAACATAATAAACACAACATTTAAAATAAAATTACTAGTGACAAGAAAATAATATCAATAATTTTTAATTTAATATTTATTTACAAAATATACAAGGTGAGAGTAGTAGGGCATTGAAAACAGGTCGCAATCTCGGAAAGTATGTATCAGTTTTTATTTTGAATATTTAAAGCACTAACATTATGGATCATTGTAATATTTTATTTGGAGAATTTTTTTTTGATCCACACACTTTTATTAGTATAACCAACTTTTCAGGGTTTGTTTTATAACTTAATTGTAAAAAAAAACCCTGAACAGGGCAACAGGTTGTTGCCGAAACTAGTTGGTTTGTATTTATAAAAGTGTGTGGATCAAAAAACAAAGTTATTTTATTTCTCCAAATAATATAGTATCAGTTTGAGCTATTCCATTTGGAGCTAATCTTATTCCTAAAAGTCATAAAGTATATGAAAACTAGTTTGAATAAAGGTGACATCCATAAACTGAAGGCATTAGCCATTGATTACAAATGAGAAAAAAACTATATTATTTTGAGTAATAAAAAGACTTTGTTTTTTGATCCACTCACATTTTTAGTAACAACCAACTAGTTTCGGCAATAACCTGTTGCCCTCTTCAGGGTTTAATTTAAATATCACTATGATCCACAAAGTTAATGCTTTCAATATAAAAAAAAAAAAAAACTGATTAGAAATAAACTAGTATTTCCAAATCTTTACACACAATACTGGGTACAATACCCTTGCGGGATGTCATCAAAAGATTTAACAGAGACAAAGAAGGGAATATATATGTACATAAATTGAAAGATAATCTCAACACATTGTTGTCAGGTGGTTTTCTCATCAACTCCGACCCTAATTAGGGTCGTATACTAATCACAAGTAACCGTTAATCCAATCCCGATCAGTACAATATTTTTTGGCGTCGTATAAAAAAGTGAGCAAATAGAACGCTTATAATCGTTTCTAGAAATACTAAAAGTAAACAATGTGTTGATATTGTTTTTAAAAAAACTCTAGTACAAAAGAAGAGTTAGGGACTTATGTGAAAAAATACAGGTGCAATGATAAAGAACGATCTGCTCCAATAGTGAACACACGGTAAATAGTGTTTACCGTTGTTGCAAGTACGTCTCCATTAGATACGCTTGTCAAAACAGTTCAAAACGATTTGCTTTGAGATTGTCGACTGTGCCCCCAATATCCTTATAATATGTCTAAATAGTGCTTTTATCACAGCACACCTTTCTACCCCACTGCGAAAATGTCCATAGTCTTTTATTAAATGATCCTTGAAACATACATCATCACAGTGAACAGCAGATCCAATTCTAAACAATAGTTTTTATTCCCTTAACATTTTAATATCAGTCCAATTAGACAAGACAATAATAGGCACTGTATTGAACAGTTGTATGTACTAAAACTACATATAAATACAATTATATACAGTCGTACTTATGACAAAACTAAAAATATCTATTTACAGAATTAATTTTAACACAAAGCGTACTTATTTAAATTATAAATGCTCTTTATAGTGACAATTTTATGAACTAAATTATAATACTGAACAAATGTTTTTTTCAACAGTATAATATACACGAAGAAATTGAATCTATGGCTCTGAAGTTATATCATTGCAAGTCCATTATATTGTCTACTATGAGATTCTCTCATACATATCATACCTGAATGCAGAACTATCCTAAGTCGCGTACAAGTCAATTTTGTTTTTATTTGAGTATTGTATTCTTTGTGCTACTGATTTTACTATGCAGAGAGTTTATAACTCAAATATTCAATAGAAAAATTCAATAAAAATACTGCTTAATGATTGAGAGCAATAACAATTTGAAGCTTGATTTGCCTCCCCTATAAAATTTTCTTACGTGCAATGAGAGTAGTTCTGCACTCTGGTAAAAATGTGCCTAAATAAATAATGCATTTGGTATTTTTATATAAAAATAATAATACATTTTGTTTGTACGAGAGTTTGAGAAACAGCATATTTAAACTAAAAATTTACAGTTGAAAAACAATATTTGATGGAAAAGTAACAGTTTGAACATTTCTGAATATAAATTTAATTGAATTTGGTTGTTCAGGCAGGCAGAGGGTTGACTGTTTCCATAAAACATTAATGAAATAAAATAAGATTTTTTATTGATATCTCAACAGTCACAACGAAGTCTGTACAACAAAGCTTGTGACCTGTTGTTAACTGTTTTATAACTTAAGATTCTTGTGTAGATTGAGATAAAAAAAATATTGACCCAACCGTTAAATTATGATTTGGAAAACATTTTTAAAATATAGAAAAACTGGTTTATATGACTTGCAATAGTAAACCTCAGAGGCATAAAAATTCAATAATTATGTATAACATACAATTGATTTTATAGAAAATAAATGATTAGATAATATCTCAGAATTTTAATAGAAACAATAGTTAAACTAAATATGAACAGCATCAATAAAATAAATAATATGTGTGATCAAAAAAACTTACATTTCACTCATTTGCTGTAACAAAAACATGATTCAAAATTACTATTTTTTCATAACAGGTATTCGGATAAAAATAAATTTAAAATACTAGGCAGCAGCAATTGGAATGTACCAATATATCACTTTTGAACTTACATACCAATCTGTCTTTGGTTATAACCAGGGCCTTTTTTCTATGTAACGCGGTGGAACTGCATTCCAGCAACTTTTTTCACAAAAATATATATTTTTTAATTCAAAATTAATTATGTTCATAAAACAATGTTTGCGTTTACATTATAACAATCTATATCGTAGTCATACAGGAGAGAGTGACCAAGTGCATTTCTTACAAAAACATGATCGTTGACTATTTGATATCTTACTGGCTTAATATTGCCCTGAAAAAAATCCCAAAGGATTTCAAACTTGTAAGTATAATATACTTATAATATATTGAAAAATGACTAACTGCATTGATATTTATTTTCTTGTCAAGCAAAGGTGACTTAAATGCCCCTCCTGAACATTTTACATTTTGTTAGTTTCTCCTGTACGACTAGGATATTTATATAATTCAACAAAATGATAAGATATGGCATTGTAATGAATATTCAAATGATGTTGGAATATATATTTTTTAGCTTGAAATGAAGTGAGTTCCGGGATCTTTTTTGTTAAAAAAAGCCCTAGTTATATCCAACAATATATTTTAAAAATATGTTGTTACAGCAGATGAGCAATATATACATGAAAATTATCAGTGAATAATACCGAGTGATTCTCGTCAATTTTGTCTTCAAAACAATGTTACAAATTTCAATAATATCGACAAAACAATGTTTTCAGGTGTGGGAAAGTGATTTAGCTAGGAAAAGACACTCATTTACCAAAACCAATATAGCTGCCATGATTGTTGCATGTCTTAAGCAAATACACAGGCCCTTCTCACTGGCCGAAATTACAATTGACGAATTAGAATACGTTTTTTTATGTAAAATGTCAAATTGAATAGAAAAATTGATAAAATTTAGAAGAAAGATTAAGAATTATTAAGGCTAGATTTGTCTGCTTCCGTAGCGTAGTGGTAAGCGCATTTATCTACCGTACTGAAGGTCCTAGGTTCGATTCCCGAGTGGGTAAAATTAAATTTAAATGATTTTTATTATATTCATTTAATATCACCTGGTCTAGTACCTGTGAGTGCAGGACTTATCTACCTTCCTTTGTGTTATTAACAATCTAGACAAAACTGCGTCGATACGATGCAGTGCATGCACCATCGGGTGCAGATAAGAGTAATAAGGGAATGGCTAGATGCTGTATCACTAATGATACCTTATTATCTCTATCTAACAGAGGTTCCATACTTGACCGATAATAATGAATTAGTGTCAGTTTAATGGAATGAGATTCAAACTATCAAAACTCATTGAAATGTTTGACAATCTTGGCAATGACAATCACAAAAAGAACTTTGAAGAGTCACGTAATCCTCCTCAGAGAATTGGTATTGGGGATAGGGTCGCCGCAGTCACCGTTAGTAAAACTTGTAACGCCGGTACATAAAAGTCTTCTCTGTTCACTTCGAATCGGGCTCATGATCCTTTCGTCTTCGCTCCCTCGACTGGCAATGCTGTTTGTTCTAGAAATGCCGTTCTTCAAAATGCCGTTAGGCACTAATTTACTACCCGAGGTGTTCGGCAAGGAATCGCGGTCGCCAAAATGTCCGGACAATCTCGCCGGACGAGTGTTCCGGTATATGACGTCGTTTGCATTCGGTTCCAAGACCCGGACTTTGAATCCGTTCGGAGTGTGAACCTGCGCGGTCGAAGACGTAGGCAAAAAGGTCACCGCTCTCGCGTTTTCCGAACGGTGACACGTGGAATTGGCTCGTTGTAAAGAGCGCCTGTGCATAGAAGACCTATTGTGGTCCATCGTGTTGAAGGATTGCCTTCGCTGTATGCCTCCTGACGAGTGTGACGCCTCTCCGCTGAATGTCCGGCGAGACGCGTTGCTTCTGATGCTAGATCTCGGGACTTCGTACCCGTCGATAGATACGGGAAGCGGCTCGCTCTGATAGATCAACTCCAAGTACTTCGGCGGGCCGTCCACCGCGTGCTCCGTACATTGCATCACAGGGGACATCTGCGTAGTCTCGTGCATGAAGTCGGAATCTCCTGGAGTCATTTAAAAAAATCATTAATTCTCGTCAATCTTTGAGAAACATTGTTAAAAAGGAAGCAAGATAAGTATTCATGCGTCAAGTATTTACCTGAGAAATTGTTTTGGTTCTCATCCATAAAATAAGCGCGGTTAGACACCCCTGCAAAAGCAACATAAACTCAGTAACATGCATTTTTTAAAAGAAAGACGTGCAGCATCGTGACAGCCGATAGAAATATGTAATTAAATAATTAACACATTAATGCAGGAGAATACGTAATACGAGTGATCAAATAACTTTGTATTGAAGCGGGGGCGTGGGTTCTTGTGATTAGATTTACTGAAATTTATTGTTTGTATCAAATATTAGTTGCTCATTAGAGCATAAAATATAAATAAATAAAAAAAATGTTGATAGCTGTCAATTATAAATGGGGAACATATCTTGTACGATAAGTACAAGCAAAAAATTGATAATCTTTCAAAAGCTCTTCTAGTACTTCTACTGAGTATGATTGTTCCATAGTATGTATAGAGTATACGGAAAAAAAGTTTTTTCTTCTAAATGTTTATTTTCAGCCTTATTAGATTTGAGTGCATTAAAAGATTGCCAACTCCTGTCTTAATGCTATAAAGGCTTATTTTACAAAATAACAAATTTCAATTTTAATTTACAGAATCCACTGATTTAATGAATTTTTTTGCAAAATGGCCCCGACTTTAATGTGTTGAGAAAAGGAGATTAGGAGAAATATATAAGAATATTTTTTTAGTACTTGTCTGTTAGCGATTTATGTAAAAATATAGAGATTGTTTATATGAAGACTAAAGGTTTTACATGGAGTTACAGCAAAGGACACATCAGCACCGTACATATTGTCAATGCCTTGCTTTCCAATTATAAATTAATCGAGTTGAAATGATTTTAAAAATGGCACTTTATAATTTTAACAAATATTATTCTTATCTTATAGGCATAACCTGTCTGTGGGTATGAAATATATTCTATAGTTCGAAGCTAATTATAATAATTTAATGCCAGAAATTTAGATGGAATAACAAGAAAGATAAATAAAAAAAACTGTAAAAATATATATTAGTAGTATTTCCATGCTGGTCATAACAAAGTAGGGTTAAAATCTATGTATTTTAGTTTTTAAAAGCATTTTTAACTTTGTGGTGTGGTAATATAACATTCTCCCTATCATTCATCGTTTAGTTTGTGTAATACCACTTAAAAACTCTACTTCACGGCTACCGATTTAGGAATAACCATTCCCTTGTCAGTTTTTCAGTGGTATTACACAAAGTGAACGATGAATGATAAGAAGAGTGCTTAAATTTATGACTTATCATTGCTTAACTCACTGTCAACATCCAAAGCTAAAGAACAAACATTCACAATGAGATGTAGAAGCGGAGATGCGCAAAATGCAAAGCCACACAGAGTGAGGTCAGGCGTGGGTAGAAGGTAGACTCACCATCCGCCACGACGGTGATGTACTGCGGTTCCTCGTTCACATTCACGATGAGGGGCGCCTCGGGGTCCAGGGAGGCCGAGAGCCGCTCCATGACCTCCAGGCAGTGCTTGAATGACGGTCGCTGCTCCGGATTGTAGCTCCAACACTTCTGCATCCAGTTGAACCTGCATGTGAAAAATTAATTCTTTAGATTTATGTGTGTAGTCACTAAATGGATGTTACTCATCACTAGCTCCAAGGGGCAGTGTTGCCATATCTACAGATTTATCTGTATCAATCAAGATTTTAGGCTGCCGTTACGGATGACAGATTTTCTGTAGTTTTAACAAAAAACAAAGTCTAATTGAACAAAGTCTATGATAAAACAGAAGAATAATAAAATAAAAAAAATAAAAAAAAAAAAAAATATATATATATATATATATATATATATATATATATATATATATATATGTGTGTGTGTGTGTGTGTGTGTGTGTGTGTGTGTGATGCCATAACTAGGCGAAAGAATTGTCACAAAATTTATTTTTATGTGTTTTTTTTCAACAGTAAAATACAATTTAGTAGACTCAAAAAATCAGTGTTTCATTTGACAAATTACATACACAAATTAAAATGGAGTTCTGCAAATTTTACGCCAAATCTATAAATATGTTTGAATTCTTTAAGAAAAAAATTTATATCATTACAAATTTGCTCAAACAACCCACAGGCCACACATACCTCCAACGGGGCGTAGGTCACACATAGCTAGCTCCAAGGGAGCGTTGATCATCTATTACTAGCTCTAAGAGGTACGTACAACCAAAAAACTTAATACTCACATTTCCGGAGGACAGTTGAGAGGGCGCATGAGCGTCTTGCCGCCCTGCACGTATCGCATGACGGCGTGGTTGGACAAGGCGGCGTAAGGCTGCATGCCGAGCGTGCACACCTCCCAGCACAGCACGGCCCACGCCCACACGTCGCTGGCGCGGCTGAACACTCCGTCCGTCAGGCACTCCACGGCCATCCAGCGAACTGGCAACAGTCCTTTTCAACACAAAATAACTTGCTATATAACCACAATACTTTTCTATAAATGTCTTTGCATTGTTCCGTGTCTGTCTTCTGTACTAGTCGGGGTTGTGGAGGCGTCTATGTACCGGCCAACGTCGGGTCGGAATCAGATCTACCTGACTAACTGAACTAACTAAATACTAATCCCTTTCATTGCCTACACCGGGGTACTTCTAGAAAATTTGGCGGTGGATTTGAAAACTTGTATTTATTTTGATTGGCAGTGACAGGGATTTTGAAAGCTTTTAAATGTAAATTCATAGTAAAATCAGGGTACAATTTTGTTTCACATTTTCAATAAATTTCGCAACTTAGTTTAAAAAATTGCTTTGCTAGAGAAGGTATCTAAGGTATGAAGGAAGCCTAGATGCTTCTCTATCAGATCTGGGAATGCCGTGGGATAGCTTTCAATATATACCACAATACATTCATGTAGATAAGAAGTAACTCCCGGAAATTTTCCATTTCAAGTGTGCGGTTGAAGAAGTTATCATCTCATCGTAACAGTTCATCTGCACATTACATATTTGAATATGGTTGCAAAAATCCATTTCTATAATTGTAAGGAATGTGACCCTAATTACTATACTAATTAAGGTCGTATACTAATCACAAATAACCGTAAACCCAATTCCGATGTGTACAATGTTTTTTGGCGTCTCTCGCGCTCTACCAAAAGTAAGCAAATAGAATACTTAAAAGCGTCTCCCGCTCTCTACTGACAGTATGTAAAAGACGCTTTTAAGCGTTTCCTGCAAACAACGTGTTGATAGATAGTGCCACTATTAGTTATTTTTAAATGTTCCGTTTTCTGTGAGATACATCATGTAAAATTTGCATACATCAAATTCAAGTAAAAGACGCTTTTAAGCGTTTCCTACAAAGAATGTGTGAATAGATGGCGCCACTATCAGTATTTAAATAATTCCATTTTTTGTGAGGTGAACTTTGAATATATCAAAAGCAAGTATGAAGATTAAGAAGAGTTCTTTACGGTGGAATGGATAACGAGAGAATGACTAAGAAAATATATGTGGCGAATGTGAGAGGGTAAACAGAACGAGGACGACCGAAAAAGACTTGGCACAATCAGAACCTGAAATCTAGCGGTGTCAAAAGTCTGCGTAATTGCAGGGCATGTATGACTAGATGTATGGATGTGAAGGAGGCGAGGAGTGTATGTCAGGACAGAAGAGTGTGGCATTCCATCCTCTCTGCCTACGGAGTGATGGTAGTAGTAGTAGTAGTAGTATGAAGTACCTTCCCCCTCCTTGCGGTAGTAGTCGTTCTTGTAGATGTCCCGGGTGAGGCCGAAGTCCCCGATCTTGACGACGCGGCCGTGCGGCTGCAGCGACACGAGGCAGTTGCGGCAGGCGAGGTCGCGGTGCACGAAGTGCAGCTGCTCCAAGTACCGGCAGCCCCGGGTCACCTGCACGCACATGCTCAGCAGGTCGCCCAGGCGCAGGCAGTCGTTGCTGTACTGCAATGTGTAATCTTGCTGTTAGCGAGTGAAGCAGAGTAAAGCTCAAATTATGGAGGATCAAAGTCACGAGTGGCAAAAGATTAGGTAAGCTGTAATAGTTATTTATTGTAACTGAAGACAGTTGGTAGAATTCTATTTGAAATTTTTGTGTAATATATCCAAAATTAAACAACGTTATTGGATTGGAGTCTACTTTTAATTACATATATATGATAATATGTGATGCGTTTCGTCTTGTTAAGACATTATCAAACACCTACAATTTAGTGTTTGATAATGTCTCAATAAAACGAAATGCGTTACATATTATCATTTATATGTAAATAAAAGTAGAATTCAATCCAATAACCTTGTTTGGTTTTGGATATATTACCCAAAAATCTGTAAAAGGTTGCAAGTGGTAAAAATTTATATCCACACAGTGGTGAGTGGTAAAAGGATAGGTAATCTCACACCGGTGAAAGGAAATATTTTTAAGGAATAACCCACAATGCCTCTGCTTTTAGAGGCTTGTCTGCAGGCATGATAATAAGAATAAGGAAGGTAAATGTGAAAAAATACATCACAAACACCCAGACCAATTGAAAATAAGTCTTTGTGATTTATGATTTTGATTATTTATTTATTATTATATTTATGATTATTTCTTGATAAAGGTATTCAAGGTAAAAATACACTTCCTGTCCTTAAGCACCAAACGACCGAACGGATAGAAATACCTTTCTTGTCCTTAGTGTGTTAATTGTAAGATATTTCTTTCCCCTGTGGTTCGTGAAGCGGTGCATTAGAACAGGCTTGTGCCGGCACTTACCAGCATAGGTCTCCTGGCGCGCAGATAGCCCAGCAAATCGCCGGCTTCCATGAGCTCCATGATGATGAAGTGGGGGTCATTGTCCACACAGACCCCCAGCAGACTTAGGATGTGCTCGTGTCGGAAGTTTGACATCAGCTGCGCTTCTTGGAGGAATTCTGACTTCTCCTGCTCCGTAGCGCCCTTCCGTAATGTCTGTCAACAATGATTTGCTATTAGAAAACTTTTAAATCCATCTCCAAAAAAAAACTAACCGTTACACTGCTTCTGCTGGCAGAGAAAAAAGAATGGCACACCAATCTGTCTTCATAAACAATTTTCACATCTCCCACATTCATGCATCTCCTCATATACACCCACCAATTATTCTGACTTCTGACCTGACCGTTTTTAAGTATTTAAAATGCTTGATCATGCCAAATTTTTCCCGGTCTTTCCTTGCTTTTATTTCCAACTATATTCCTCATAAAGTTTTTACACTGTTCTTTCTTCACTCATTCGTTCCACATGCCAAATCATCTCAAAACACCTTTCTTAATTTTATTGATAAAGCTGATTACGAGTCATGCATTTCTTCCTTATATCACAATTCAAACATCTATCATACATTGTTTTGAAGCATCATCTTGGAGATTGCATTTCTACTTCATTCAGTCTATTTTCATTCTTCTTTTACCAACACTATGCTGCACTTCCATATATTTGGGTTGGAACATCCATCTTCATTCTATATTTCCTTTTTTGTTTTATTCGATTTCAGGTTCAGATTAAACAACTAAATACATAAATAAGAACATTCTGAAAACAAAATAAATAGCATAAAGAATGCAATAATGAGCGAAAACAAAATTAAGTTGTTAAAGACCAAAAAATTCATGGATGCTACAAAAAGATAACATGATTTGAAGGCATGCCCTAGGTGACGTATATGATAGAAGGACCTGAGGACAAGAAGAGCTGGCCAGAACAGTCTACAAAGAAGATAAGTTGAGATGTAGCAAGGAAGAAGAAGATTAAAGTTTTCATATATTCATATACCTTGATGGCCACTCTTGTCTGGTCCGACTTCCCCTCAAACACTTCTCCGAAAGCGCCCGATCCCAGGAACTTGGAGAGAGTGATCTGGTGTCGCGGGATGTGCGTGAGCGACGTGAGGTCGGGCGGCGTGGCGCGCCCGTACAGCGCACACGCCGCGAACATGCCGCCACCGCCCCGCGAGCGAGGAAGCTCACGCAGACTGGCCAGCTCCATGTCGGGACCGCGCGTCACTAGTGTCTTCTTATCGCGGCGTTTCATCACTGAAATGCACACTCAATTAGTAACTTTATTAGGAATATGTATTAGATTCCGCACGGGGGACATGTTTTATTTTTAGTGTCGGCTAATGAGAGTAGTGAACGCTCTAATTTACAAATAACTCATTAAATTTATTTAAAATTATTTTTGAATATGTAACTGATTTGTTCAATGAATTTTAATGAAGCACTATTTCTTGTTGCCCACTCAATCAACTAATCAATAAAGAAGAAGAATATATATATGTAATAAGAAATAATAATAATATAATATAGAGAAATATATATATAAAAGGTGATCACTTACACACACAAAGTCCGATGCAAAAGATAAGTACTACGAGCAAGGAGATCCCAAATCCCAAGAGGAAGGGGACATAGTTCTGTTGGGAAACCAGGACAGCGGCTTCCGAGAAGTCAAACTCCTCACTGGGCTCCGAAAAGTCACTCCAGCCCAACAAGTTGAGCGCTTGCACGTAGAATGTGTATCTCTCACTCAGTTTCAGATCCCCAATTATCCAATAACTGTCTGTAATTTTGAAGTTTTCATTATTATTAATTACATATCTGGGAACATTATTATATGATTTGGAACTAAAGATAATGCAACATATCGTGGGTATACTGGCAACAAACGATAACCCTAAAATCCCTGTTTGAATAATCCGTTATTTAAAGCTTTTAGACTGAATAAAATACCCGCTGTTAACTAAAAGTTGAATTTACTTTTAAAACCACATAAATATGACATTTTGCACTGCTTAGTATATTTTGCCAGTTTATAGAATGTTAAAAACTTTATAATATGCATCATTAAGTCAAAATTGCATATTTTCAAGTTTTTTGCGAGTGCTTTGCAAAAATTTACAATTCGCGGCTTACAAATATGTACATAGTTAGAAATATGAAGAATCAAAATGGAAAATGCGTGGGCTGTTTAATTATCACATTGTTTGCGAAAAATGCTTAAAAGTTTATTTTACATACTGCTGGTAGAGAGTGGGAGACATTTATAAGCGTTCTATTTGCTTACTTACAAAAAACATTGTACAGATCGGAATTGGGTTTGTGGTTACTTGTGATTATGTAGTACATAAACTGAGGGTCGGGCGGCAGACTGTCTGAGTATAATTAGAGTCGGGGTTGATGAAAAAACTACCCAATAACAATGTGTTAAAGACTGATGTCATAAAACAGAATGTAAGCTGATGAAACAACAACGCTCCAGCTCATTCAGGTTTCAGAACTCACAAATTTTAGACCAAACACTTGAGACGTCAGTCTACGTATTACATAATTAAACATAAGTAAATTTGTAAATCCGGATAGGGAACGTCATTACACGATTTGGAAATTCAGAAAGAGAAAACATTTACCTGTGCCATTGTAAAGCATCTTCCATCCTTCTTTGATGGGTTCGTCCGTTCCTTCAATCAACATAGAATCCGCACTATCTTCGACGCTCAAATGCGGCAAGTCCGCTTGCGGCAGTGAATAGTTGGCTTCTCTCCTCATTCTATAATCAAAGTCCACGGAGTTATCCGAACTGACATCCAGATCAGCCTTAGACTCAAACGATTCTTGTGGGTTGATGGAACTCGGAATGGTCCAATCAGGGTACGTCATCCCACTTGGGAAGACAGTGCTTGTTATGTTAGTCCCAGATTTAAGAACAGCCTTCAGATCTCGGTGTGTGCGGACCCGTTCTCCGTCTGCGGGTTTGGCGTGGCCGTATAAGCGATATAGCATTATAGGACTCCCATGAGGAGCTGACGGAGGCCATTGCAGCTGATACACGGAGCCAGATAAATGTTGAACTGTGGGTTTCCCGGGCGGAGATGGGCGATCACCTGTGAAAACAGAAGCATGATAAAATAAAGCTTAACTGACAGTGTACAATGGAGTCCTGGTCTAACCCTAATGTAAGGAAGTGTAGCATGAAATTAGCAAAAGAAGAATGAAAGTAGACTGAATGCAGTAAAAATGCATTTTCTCAGACAAATGTGTAGTAAAATGGCGTATGATAGATGTTTGAATGGTGATATAAGGAAAGAATACAAGGCTGAGATAAGAATTATCCATCAAATTAAGAAGGTGTGTTGAGTTGGTTTAGGTATGTGGATCGAATGAGTGAAGAAAGAATAGTAAAACAAATTTTTGTAGCGAATTTGGTTGGCGATAGAAACAAAGACTGAGGAAAACTTGGCATGATCAAATATTTCAAATACTCGAATGTGGTCAGGTCAGGAGTCTGAATAATCAGCGGGTATGTATGAGGAGATGCATGAATATTGAAGAGGTGAAGATTGCTTGCAAAGACAGATCGGTGTGAAATTCTATTTTCTGCTTATCCCTTTTGAGAAGCAGCATAGTGGTTAGTTGGTTATTAATTTTGTGAATTTGTTTTTTAAATTTGCTAATTCAAAATATGCTGCGAGTTTTGTTCTTTTCAATTTTGAATTGATGAGTCTTTACTGCATTTGGCATTTATGGTACCGAGATGTCAAATTGGCAGAAAAAGACAGAGCGACCATAGACTAAGACACTGACCCAAAAATAGATAGATAAATAAATAGAAACCATAGATGACGGGAAAGAAAATGAATGCTTCTCTCTCATAATATGGACTCCAGAAATACATAGAAACATAATAAGAGTTTTTTTAATGGCAGGTAAAACTCCAATATTATGTGAAATGCAGTTCTACTAAGAAATGACAGTAAATAATCTATATTTATCTTGATAATACACTTACACTTAGTCTCAAAAACGAATGAGGAGTCCTGAGGATAAATGTACGGAGTCGTATTGTTAAGATAGATGATTTTGATTCTGAATTTGTACTGAGTCTTGGGCAACAGGTTCTGCACAACGTAGTTAATGGATCCATCAGATTTCCTGGAGCCCTCATCCTCAACTGTTCTCCACAGTTCTGAAGCCATCTCTGCATACTCCACAAAATGTCTGAAAAGGAGAAGGCATGTAAATACAGTTGTCACAATATTTTGATTATGTCTAAATCAGAGTTCGACTCCACTTTGGAGTTATTTATATTGATATCTCAACATTAAAGAAAAATATGGAATGTTTAATTTTTTTTAATTTATTTTAGGTACAAAGATACATTTTTTTAATTATATGTATTACGGCTCTTTAGGCATAGCATTTTTTGAGTTTCATAATCTACAGTGAAAATGTGAAAAAAAAATCTACTCTTATTTCCTAATTTACTCATAGTTGGGAAAAATACATAAATTGGTAGTTACTCAATTTCAGATTTTGAAATGGTTTTTTCTTCTCCTGCGCTTCAGGGACCAGTCCAGGATAATATCAAATAAATATTAGAGTGAAAAATCACTAATATTTATTTTCACCCCCCCCCCTGGGAATCGAACCCGGAACCTCCAGTACATTAGCCGAGCGTGCTGACCATTATACTACGGAAGCAGACAGTGGAAACGGGGGGTTAGGTATAAAGCAATAAGCTGAAAATATTTAATTTGACCTAGAAATCTTATACCAACTTTTCCCATAAACCTGATGATACTTGAGATCCGTTTTGTTAGTTTTTCATGGATTAAACATAAAGGTCTTACTTAGAAGTTTGGATGTCCTTGTACGGCATCCACGACACGTGTATCGTGTATGCCTCCACGGACGTAGCCAGAATGGCGCTGGGCTCCGGGTAGGTGCGTATGGCCACGGTCTCGCTGTCCGTGTGCACGTCGCTGTTGTGCGAGTACGTGCGTACCCACACCGCGTAGCTCTGCGAGGGCAGCAGCTTCAGTAGGTCGGCCTGCGTCGTCTCGTTGGACGGGGATTTTGTCTTGGCGATGAACGTGTGCTCTGGGAGGGTAATTAAACATATATTGTAATTGATTATAATCCAGGATTTGGACCTCACATACTAATTAAAGAGTTTCTGCTCAATAAAAAGCTTCTTTTCATCTCACCAATAGATGTCTCTAGTGAAGTTCTAGTGATTCAAGAACAATGTTTCAAAATTGGTTCATATATAAAGAACTTCCAAGAATTTGAGTATGTGATTGTCAAAAATGGGTAGAATTGGTGAATGTTACACATGTGTAAAGTAATCACTTAAACCAGCCTATAACGTGTGCTCTGGGAGGGTAATTAAACATATATTGTAATTGATGTAATCACTCTGGGACCAGTTGGGCGGATGACAATATTAAGCAGAAGAGAAAATAAAATATAGATTTTCATATTATTTTCATATAAGCTAAATACATGGCACCTTACAAGGGCCCAGAGCAGTCATGTACCTAGCTTTGAGAATAGGTGTCTGCGAAGAATTTTAGGCGTGCGGTGGTTTGGCTTTGTGAGGAACGAAAAGATAAGGCGGAGAACGCAGCAAATTTTGGTCACAACTGTCATCAAGAGAGGCGATTCAGTTGGCTTGGCATGTACTCCGCACGCCTCTCAAGAGCCGCCATCAAGCTTGCCTCTTTTACAAGGCATCAGGTTCGCGCCGCCCAGGACGACCACTGCTGACAATTCGTCGGCAGTTCTGGTCAGTATTTCGGAACGCGGACTGGCTTGGGAGGATGCAAGGGAGCTAGCAGCCGACAGAAAAGCTTGGAGACAGTTTGTGGACTCCTTATGCTCCACATAGGGAGCGGATATGGTTGCTAACCCTTACTGGTCCAATGTCGAATCTCATTCGACATCGATTTTTTGCTCTTAGGTCCCATGTCGGATGTATTGACATTTTTTTTAATCATAAGTATTATTTATTTAAATTCCAAGCTTACATTTTTGTCACTCATATCTATTAGAACAGTAGGTTTTTGGGGGACCGGGAAGGGTTAAATATAGAAGTGAAGAGACCTTTGACTCCCTGGTTGGGTGTGAAGCTGCCCTCGGTCTTCCAGTGGATCTCGTGCCAGAGGTCCAGGTCCACGGAGCCGTGGCTGGGCGGGGCCGTGCTCCACTCCACGCGGGCGTGGTGGGGGGAGAGCACTTCCGCCTTCACATTGTGCGCAGCTTCCGGAGCTGAGGGAGAGAACATCACCAATTGAGAAAATTAACATTTCAAAATAGAAAGTACAAAAAATATAGTGAAATAAACCAACCAAGAAGATCGTGGACCCAGCAAATGCCCAGACCCTCATATTCTTTTTTCATTGATTGATTCAGCAATAACTTTATGGCAATATCTCTATATGGTATTTCTTATATATATTTTACTGTTGAGATATTAGTAACATTTTGAGTGTGTCCAAATACTTGTTCACAAAATCTGGATTATCTCCAATTACAGGAAGTTCTAGTGATTCAAGAACAAGGTTTCTAAATTGGTTCATATATACAAAACTTCCAAGAATTTGAGTAGTTTGGTTGTCAATAATGGGTAGAATTGGTGAATGTTACACGTGTGTAAAGTGATAATTTAAACCAGCCTATGACGGTCGTCACCCCGTAAAAATGCCCAGACTTCCATATTCTTCTTCATCTTTGATGAGATGTCAAAAATAATATGAGATATTAGTAAACAACTCCTTATAGTATCCTGAACCTAATTCTAGAATTGCGATCATAATTTCTAAAAGGATAAAGCTGAACGCATTTAAACTATGAAATTTTGTATTAATTGTTATTATTATTTTGTTTCTTAATAAAAATAATACTTGATACTGGCAGAAACATCCTTTCACTGGGTGACTGCCAATTAAAAAAATATTTAAAAAAAATAAAGTCTTAAGCATAAAATGGAAAGAAGCATTATCTATAAAATTACGAAAGGTGCGTTGAGATAGTTAGGGCATGTGAATCGAATGTGTGAAGGAAAAACAGCATAGCAAATTTACTAGGCGAATGTAGTTGGAAATATGTAGAAGCAGAGGACGACTGAGGTAAACAGATGAGGGAACAGATTATGGTATTGGAGTGGTCAGGTCAGGAGTCGGAATAATCGGCGGGTATGCATAAATGTGGAAGAATGTTTGCCAAGATAGATTGGTGTGGTGTTCTATTCTCTATACTTACCCTTGTGGAGAAAGCGACACGATGGTTAGTTAGTTGCAGACAGTTGGCAGAATTCCATTTTAAATTTTTGGGTAATACATATATCCATAATGATAATGTCTTAATAAGACGAAACGCGTCACAATATACATCATTGTATATATTTAAATAAAAGTAGAATTCAATCTAATAACCTTGTTTAATTTAGGATATATTACCCAAAAAGTTAGTTTGTTAGTTAGTTAGAGTACCTATATTATGAATTTACCTCCAGCCGAAGTTCTTAAAACAGCAGGCGGTCCCATCACGGGTTTCATGTCGATAAGATCTCCGTAATAATTACTGAACTGCACCGAGAAAACATACTTTGAGAATGGGACCAGTCCTCCCAAATGCAGGGTCCTTTCCGAAGTCCTAACAATGGTGCAGGTGGTTTCGTTACATTGCGAGTGCTCGTCTTCGGAGTAGGGTTGGTAGAAAACCGTGTAATACGGTGTCGCCATCGTGAAATCCTCACATGTCTCGTATTTCTGTATTTGCGGCAGCAGCAGAGTCAAGCTGGTGGAAGTCCGGTTGACCAAGCTGACCTGGAGAGGCTCCTGTCTGGGTATGAGGCAGGCTTTGGGCGGGAAGGGTTGAATCTTGCTGCCGAGCGCCACTATTTTCTGCCCGTTTGCGATGTTGATGAGATTGATTCTTTCAATTTTCTCCGCATTTTTCACAACGGAGTACATGTGCTTTTGAGAGGAATTTGTCCAGTAAATGTATTTGCTGTCAACCGTGATTGAACTTGGCGGGAGACCTGCAATAAAAATTACATAATAGATATTAAATAATAAAATAAAAATAAACCCCTTATCCGCACCCCAATGGTGCATAGGGCACTGTGTCATATAAACGCAGTGTTATCTTGATCGTTTACACATGAAGGAAAGGTGATCAGCTCTCCGCTTCAGGTACCAGTCCAGGGTAATATTGAATAAATATGACAGTGAAAAAATCGCTCATATTTATTTTACACCCCTTGGGAATCGAACCCGGGACCTCCAGAACTGTAGCCGAGCGTGCTGACCATTACACTACGGAGGCGGACAAATAGATATTAAGTTCAAACAAATTAACAATTTGAATCTTATCATCTCGAGTAGTAGGATAAAAAGGTTGCATACAGAGTGAATTTTTTTACACAACATTTTAATTTTTAAAATAAATTTTCAGATTGAATATCAACATTATAAACATATGCCACGCACATAATCAATAAATATCCATTATCAATAAATAATCACTACGCCCCAAACGTGGGGCCACACGCTATCTGACCTAGTATTTTATGGTCCCACAGTTGGGGTGGTGCGCACGGAGAGGCGGTACGCACACCTACACTATTTTTTTCAACACCGGATGTCGTCAATTAGGTCAGGAGTCATTTGATTCGCAGTTTTATGTGCACGCGGTAAAAAAAAAGAAATTCGTCATGAAAAAATGGCACAGATTGTTTATAAATTATCAAACACATTTTAGTTTTGAATTATTTATATTCAATTTGCGGTATTTCTGGCATAGAAACCCCAAAAGTCTTGGTAACCAAAGGATAAAGCAGGAAGTAAATATAAACTGAGAAAAAGTAGCTAATACCATCTCAATTCGATAACTGGAAAAGTAAAAGATACCATATGGGTCACTTTCTCAGATCTCGAAGACACTTACCAAATGGATCGGTCACATATTCAGACTGGAGGGTTTCCTGCACCTGATAATAGAAGGAACGATCGAGTGAACAAACCCCAGAGGACGTCCACGCCGCCAATATCTTAACGACTTATACGAGGACATGGGCTGTTGAACGTATGAGTAGCTAAAGAGGGTTTCATAATAATAAAAGACCGAAGTAGCATAGGAGGTATCATTTGCTGCTGCAGACCAATTCTCAGGATTGAGACCACAGAAGAAGAAAACCCTAATGGATAACTGGATAATGTCATATCGCTCACTCCTTTCAAGAACGTCATAAATCAAAAATCGTCAATTTTCAGTTGTTCATGTTTTCGGAATGCCCAGAAAATGTACTATATCCCAGCAAAAGAGCCATATTTTTAACTAAATATTTACCCGCTACAGTGCAGAAAATGTTGTTTTTGCATTTTGAAAAAATGGTATTGTTTAATTATTTATTTAAATAAACTAAATATTTTTCAAATGGAGAAAAAACCTTCAGGTTTTAAAAAAAACTGGCTAAAAAAATCTGTTGCATGGTGAAAATTCAATAAGTGGCTTGATATTTATTTTTAATACATTGTGTAATATTTTTAAACTTTCTCCGAAAAAACGTTCTCCCGAAAAATCTAGTTTTTTGATTTATGACGTTCTCGAAAGGAGTGAGCGATATCTCTACTAACCATGATCACTGAATTTCGTAGCGTTAATGACCACCTTGCAGTAGCATCCACTCATGTCCGAGATGGTCACGTGCTTCAGCCATGCGTCCACCCAATACATCTTTCGATCCTTTGCATCGGTTAAGTCCAGGGTGAAGCCGAGGCCGACGGCCGGATTCTCGGGGCAGTTGCAAGGTTCGGCTTTCCTGGCAGCGGAGCTGTTCCCGGCGGGCTGCTGGCCACTGAAGAACGGGCGGACGTTGGACCCGTCGATGCTGGACGTCATCAGCTTACCCAGGCCATGGTGATTCATCTCAATCCAGTACAGGGATCTGAAAATAAGGTGAAATGATGCGATCGTAGCTCTATTATGAAATCTAATTTCTCAAAAATTACAATACAGTGGAACCTCTCATAACGATTAATTCACATGACAAGCAAAAAAAAGTGAAAATGTTGCTCTGAAAATGAGTTACAGAGAAAGGGCATGTTCCTTTTTCACGACATTCACTTGTGAGCATTCTGCACCAGTCAAAACAAAAAATTATTTGCTTAACAAGTAAGATTCTGGAACAAATTATATTCATTATGAGAGTTTCCACTGTATATGTATTGGAAACAGGTTAATTAATTGTATTTATTATTTTATGTATTATGATATTTATTGATATTTTGCTAGATTTCTTTTATGGCTAGCAAAATGACTATAAATAAAATTGTAACGGACCAGCTGAGCACACAGCCCTAAAATAGACCATATTTATGGATTAAATAAAATATATGTATTAAATCAAATATATGTAAACATGTCATAGGGAAATCGGGCGAGCGAACCAACATCCTCTCGCAACGGCAATCAAATATAGAATGCGCTAGGCGCGTAGCGCGCCGTCTGATACGTGGTGCGTAAGACCGTATTTACGTTGTGAGCGGGGAAATCGGGAGAGTAACGACAACCTCTCGCCATGACAACCGATTCCCGAATGCGCTAGGCGCAGCGCGCGCGGCGTTTTTTATGACCGTATTTACGTTATCACGTGTTATTTACGTTGCGAGCGGCCGGCCTGGCGCAGGTTAGGGTAAGGGGAGAAGATTTCTGTCGCTCGGTCGATTTTGACGGACCGCGCTGGTTATGAACAAATATATATCTGTGCCATTTTATGAATAAATCATTCCACTCACACCGAGTTCTTCGTTTCACTTTGATCCTCAACGACCCTGTGCCACTACTTCGATTTCGGAATCTTCTGGGACTTGACCATCGCTACACCCACTGGACTACGAATCGATTACACGGACCTACAGCTCATAACTTTCGGGATTTACGACCCCGAGAGCGACGGAGCGGAGAAGTCACTGCCACACCTATACACAGTCTAGCGGTGTGTTGGATAGACGCTGTTTGTGCGACACAAAAATAATACAAAGCTTCAAGGGTTTTAAAGTCATGTTCAATTTCATGTTTATTTGTTTTTATTTCAGTGTTGTATTTTGTACTCAAGTTTTAATTTATGAGATTAAGAAAGGTGTGTTGAGATGGTTTGGACATATAGAACGAATGAATGAGGAAAGAACGATAAAACAAATTTATGAGGCGAACGTAATTGGAAAAAGGAGCAGAGGAAGGCCGAGAAAAACGTGGCACGATCAGGTATGCCAAATACTTGAATGTGGTCAGGTTAGGAGTCGTAATAATCGGTGGGTATGAGAGATGCATGAACGTGGAAGAGGCGAAGAATGTTTGCAAAGACAGAGTGGTGTGGCGTTCTATTCTCTCTGCCTACCCCTGCGGAGAAGCGGCGTGATGGTTAGTTAGTTAGTTAGAGATTTGATATAATATAAGCTTCGGTTTAAAAATTTCATCTGAAATTTAGTATATTGGTAGTTGACAGCAGTGGTACCTAACAGGTTTGTTACTGGTTGACAGAGTTCTCAGCTTTACCTCGTGACAGGGGAGACTTGCAGCCGCTTGATGTGCAAGTTCCTCTTGAGGATCCTCTCCAGCTTGACGAGGCCCTCCTTGTCGTAGGCGTTGAGGTCCATCCGGTAGAGCATGCACTCATACTGGTCGGGGGAGTTCTCCACCTGCGACCAGTACAGCATCCTGGCCACCCAGTCCACCGTCAGACTGAGGGCGGTTCCGTTTATGGAAAGTACCTGGGGTAGAGACATAGCAAATTGACCAAAATATCTCATCATTAACTTCAAGGGACACAAGAGCTGCCTAAAGTTGATAACCCCACCTAAACAAAGTCAGTGAACCAAAGTATTAGTATTGTTATATTATTTCGAGAAATAAAAATACTTTGTGTTTTGATCCACTCACATTTTTATTAACCAACTAGTTTCGGCAACAACCTGTTGCCCTCTTCAGGGTTTAATTTATGACTGAAGAGGGCAACAGGTTATTGCCGAAACTAGTTGGTTAATAAAAATGTGAGTGGATCAAAACACAAAGTATTTTTATTTCTCGAAATAATATATCAATATGATCCACAAAGTTAATGCTTTCAATATTCAAAACATATTATTATTGTATTCATGTAAATTTCTTAATGTACTAACTATACTTTTGTTAACCGGATCCACGCGGCTCGCATAACCGTATGTTTTTACAAGACATGCCCCATACGCGGCTGACATAAGCGTTTGTGTTTTCACTTTGCTCCAAGTTTCGAACCTCAGTTCAACTTGGAGGGATTTTTTCATGGTGTGGAACTTTGGATAAAATAATACGTCAATCCTTGGCCTTATGACATCTGTTGAAATATCTGACTAATAATTTGTAACATCACAAGGATAAATAAAACAACAGATCCCTGATTTTTCTTGCGGTCGGTAATTAGTCCGCGCCATAATCATGCCCTATATCTGTCTCACTCTCGACGCTACGCATCGCCAGTGGGTAAGAGTGACACACGATGCGCGCTTTGATTTATTTATGTTACGATCTAATTTGTTTATATTACGATATATTTCAAGAATAATGTGACACACGTGTATTATAGAGTACCAAAAAGGCACAATGAATCCCATTGAACGTTTTTGTTTAGGAAAATAAATCGTTTCATAACTAAATACATGATAAAAGTAATAATTTAAAAAACGGCGAAATACAGCCGCGCACGAGCGTAGGAACAAAGTTAACGCGTTTAAAAGGTTAATAAAAATAAATTATTTTATGTAGTAATATTTATAAATTTAAAACAATATTTTTTCATAATGTAAATGAACAAATCGTCGTGGTTTTAACCTCTATAGAGAGAAATAGTTAGCTCAATGTCCTCCTCCGTAGTGTAATGGTCAGCGTGTTTAGCTACCATGCTGGAGGTCCCAGGTTCGATTACCAGGGGGGAGGGGGTGAAAATAAATATCAGTGATATTACAGAGTAATATTTATTTATTATTACCCTGGACTGTTCCCTGAAGTGCAGGAGTAATCACCTTGTCTTCATATAAGTAACAATCAAGATAAAACTGCGTCAACTCGATGCAGTGTCCTACGCACCATTGGGTGCAGACAAGGGTTAGAAGAAGAGAGTAAAGAGATTCTGACTTGTCTAAAAACAAAAATTTATGAATGTTGCGTACTGCCAGTGAATATATACGCATTAGAGACCATGGCTCTGACAAAAAGAAACACAGAGAAGCTCAAATTGAACACAGCAATCTATCTATCCATTTTCAATTTAAGTTTTACTTGGTAAATACCACTATTTCTTAAAATCTATTGTGATCATATCACAATAAGAAATAGTGGTATTTACTAAGTAAAACTTAAATTAAATAAGCAGAAGATGGTTTTCATCTCACCTTTGTGTGGCCAGTTTCGTCCATTCTGGATACGTAGATCTCCTGCTCCTGGTTCATCCAGAAAATGAGTTCCTCCCTGAGAGACACGGCAAAGTCCTCGGGTTTCCCCGGACTCCGGGACACTGTGTACGTATAGCCGTCTCCCAAATCCAGGTCTACCACCTTGATGGAATCGAATAACGATATGGCCAACTTCGGGATTGGTGATTCCACGTCTGTTGCTGCCGATATGATCTGGGTTTTGAGACCATACCCAGCGTCATTCAAAGCTTGAACCTATAAAAATATTATAAAATTAAAGTTAAATAAATTCCGCCAATGTTTCAGGCGCCCTTGAGGTAGTATTTTACGAAAATGGCGCTGTATAAATTAATTATTATTTACGGGCAACATTCTTAGGTTACATTTTTGACATCTCAACAAAGGTAAAGAAGAATTTGGGCAAGAAGTCTGGGCAAACGCCTGTAAATGCAGGGCTTGCTACCTGTCATAGGCTGGTTAAGTGACCACTTTCTGCTTCAGGCTTGCTTCCTTTACAAGGCATCAGGTTCGCGACCCGACGACCACTGCTGACAATTCGTCAGCAGTTTTCGTTTGAACGCAGACCTGACGTGGGAGGGTGCAAAGGAGCTGGCGGCCGACAGAAAAGCCTGCTCCATACAGCATATGCTCCACATAATGAGCGGATTTGGTTGAGTTAAATTTACGCACATGTAACATTCACCAATTCTACCCATGGTAAGGTTAGGTTAGGAGTGCTCACCTGGCAGTAGTAAGTGAGGTTAGGTAGCACCCCCCGGAGCAGGTAGCGGTGTTGCTGAGGGGGGACCCGCACTGGAGAGGGGGCTCCTGCTCCTGCTACACCGCCGTTGTGCCAGCACTGCAGCTCGAAGCCGCGCACCACCCCGTTGGCATGCACGGGCAAGTCCCAACGGAACTCCATACTTATCTCTGTGTCGTTCCTAGAAACATCAAATTATTCATGTACAGTCCCAGCTCACTAATCCAAAACACATTGTAAACAGAATAATTATAAACAACCAACAAATTAAGGCTGAGATCTGCTGTTCGAATTCAGAATGCAAATAGCTGCGCTAGGAGTCGGACGTGTTTTCGCGCGCCTTTTTTATAACATATTAATTGAAAAAATATTATTACATACCATTTTTTTTAACACCTTATGGAAGAGACTGACCGGAGACATTTCGTCGTAACGTAACACGTTACGATGCGAGCATTCGTATATTCAGTACAGCGAGCTGAGCGCTCCATTTATAGTCGGAGCGCTTACGAAGTTACGAAGAAATGCTCCGGTCAGTCTCCATCTTTACCTTTCAGTAACCTTTTTCTTTTCAAAACTATACATTTATTCAGAAGAAAAACTTTTTTTTTCAATATAAAAACGGTGTTTTAAGCAAAAAATTAACTACGTGAAATGTTACCCGGGTTTGAAGAAAATTAAGTTGCGATTTATCGTATATTTTTTCAATTTCAATTTATTCAATTTCAATTTCAATTTATTCAACAACAAAAATTAATATATGCATAAAAAACAATATTGAAGGCGTATATATTAAAAGTAAGCAAGAAGACTTAAAGGTGTAGAAGAATCCCGCTTCGGAAAACTCCTTCAGACACATGGAACAGATCAATATCCAATGTGATATTGTTCAACATAGCGGTAGCTCTTCCTACAGGCATAACCATCGGCAGGTTGGTCCTGTGTATAGGAATGTGAAACAATCTATGTCGACGCTGTCTTAGGTAACTATCGGGAACATACAGACCAATGTTCCGGATAATTTCAGGATTATTGATCATACCGCGCAACAGTCGATAAAAATGCGTAATCAAATACACATTCCTTCTAGTCTCTAAACTATCGTAGCCAAGCATACCCTGGAGAAACTTGGTCGGGTAGAGCCAAGGATAATAGCCGTACTCTCTCGTATATTGGGCCTGAAATATTGCAGGAACTATGTATTAAAGTGTTTTACTTCCATATTTTTCGTTTCCTCTTGGTAATTTGAAAATAAGTTCAAACTATAAAGAAGAAAGCATTTACCATACCAACTGGGTCATGCCAGTCTTTCTCGGTTTCTTAATCCAATAAGACAATAACTATCGGTGGATTACCTGGCGATCTGCGTGTGGTGCATGACGAAGAGTCGGAGTCTGGTGGGCGGAGTGGGGGGCGCCTGGGGAGAGTACAGCATGGTCCTCGTGGTGCCGGCAGCTCCCCAATACGTGTACGCGCGCACGCACATCTCCACCGGACTGTACGGAGGAACTTCCCCACCGCCATAAGTAACCAGGGCCTGGGTCGCCGTGTGCTAAACAGGGAAAAGGAGAAAGTGTTTTATTCATCAATAACCCTTTCAATGCCGGAAGGTATAAATATGACAGTACCAAGCAGGCCGTAATTTTTTTCTACAAAAATGTGAAAGCTTTTAAAAAGATGACTGTAATTTTGATAATATCGGTAAATTGTAATATTTTAGTATTTCTTGATCATCCTAATAAATGTCTCTATATATTTCAATTTAAAAATATTGCAATTGGATTTGATATTGGCTTGCGACAAGCTCAAACGAGAGCGCATTTACGCGCTCATTTTGTATGGCCGGCCGGAATTGGGGAGCGCAATAATGTCAGCAAACCGGTTAATTGCATGAAGCCAAGGTGATCAGTCCTATACTTTAGATACCAGTCCAGGGTGATATTAAATGTACTTATTTCTTCTCTTCTTTATGTAGCCCTTGTCCTTTTTTCCATTAGATTCAAATACCAAACCATCTCATCACACCTTTTTGAATTTTATCGACAATGCGATGCATTCTTTCCTTATTTTACCATTCAAACATCTGTCATTCATCATTTTGCTGCACATTCCTCTTCTTTTTCTTGGTGGAAGCCTTGTGGCCTGTTTTTAAGAGGGATTAGTCTCCTGCAATGTCGATTCCCAGCTATCAATCCATATCTTTGGTGGTCTGCCCAGGAGTCATCTACTTTGGGTGCAATGTGGGGGAGTCTGTATGGTTCCATTCTCCTCACATTCACATACCATTGTCTTCTTCATTGCCTTCCCCACCTAACGACATCTTCGATCTCGCATATTTCTCTTACACTGGTGTTCCTTATTCTATCTAGTAAACTCTTGCCAGATATGCTCCTTAGAGCCTTCATTTCTGACACTCTTAGCGCGTTTTTTGCTACTCAAACAAGTGTGCCGAAAATGTCCGTGCCGATTATTACTGATTTTAACTTTGAAATAACTGTATTAAAATTTATTGATTTTAGCTTTGAAATAACTGTATTAAAATTTATTGATTTTAGCTTTGAAATAACTGTATTAAAATTTATTGATTTCAACTTTGAAATAACTGTATTAAAATTTATTGATTTTAGCTTTGAAATAACTGTATTAAAATTTTAAATTATGATAAATAGGGAAATATGGTTTTAACTTACTTCAGTATGAATTTTATGATTGTATTCTATCTTAATTTCATAGAAGACCTCTCCGTAGTTAACTCGAGACACAGGATTCCATGTAATGTTGAACGCATCCCATTCTCCAGATATGCCGATGGAAGTTACATCCACGGACTCAGGTATCACGTTCAGGACATCTTGACCAACTGGAAATAAGATATTAAGCTATTTTATTTATTGTTTCAGCATTAACTTTGTGGTAAGACATGTTACAATAATTAAAGAAAACACTTCGTTTTTTACCACTTGAGTTTAATTATAGACTACATGTTTCAGAAGCTAAACTTCCATCATTCAGACATCATTCCATCATTGTTATTATACAGACCTGAATGATGGAAGTTTAGCTTCTGAAACATGTAGTCTATAATTAAACTCAAGTGGTAAAAAACGAAGTGTTTTCTTTAATTATTGTAAGATATTAAGCTAGTTAAATAAAATAATATTTCAGTTATTATAACTATATGTCGCAAGGATGGGAAGGCAACGAAGAAGACAACGGTATGCGGATGTAAGAAGAATGGAACCATCCAGACTCCCACACATTGCATTGCTCGGCCAACCCTAAAGTAGACAACTCCCGGGCAAACCACTAAAGAGATGGATTGACAGCTGGAAATCGACATCGCAGGAGGCTAATCCCTCTTAAAAATAGGGCACAAGGCCAAGAAGAAGATACCAGATTTTTAGCAAGTATTTTTTTTTCAATTTATGCTTTCATTTGTTAACTATGTATATATGTACATATAAATACATATACTAAACACATTCATTTAAAAATTCGTAAACATAATTTTTTAATTCACTGTTCATTTATGTTTATGAATTAAAAATTCATAAACATACATTTTTTTTGCAGAGACCCACCAAGCCACCTTATGTGTCTTGTCGGTGGATCATGTAAATTAATAATTACAAAATGGTGTATTTGAAATGGTTATTACTCATTACAAAGGTTTGTTTAGAATGGGAGTATTACCGGGATGCTAGGCTCACCTGGATTCATTTGTAGATCAGGATCAACGACTGTTATCATGTTGACATACGACGTAGTGACTGCGTTAAGATTAGCTCTATTGAGCCCTGCAAGGTCAGAAATAACCGCATAGGAGTTGTCTTGCAGCCATATCAAACGGTCGCTGAAGTAACACAGCGGTCCGGTTATGGTCGTACCGGAGAGTGAAGTCACTAAGGCTCCAGACACCTGTGGAAGTGTGGAAAGATCATCAATACAATTGTCCATTTCAATATAATATATTAATCTATTTATTGAGATGACAGATACCTTGCCGGATAATTTATCCACGCAGCTTGGAAGAAAAATATTCTGAAGTGATTAAAAATATAAAATGAGGGTACTAGTTGCAAAATTAGAGATTACAGGACATTCTGAGATATTAACACATTTCAGACGCGTATTTTTTACGCCTGCGGATTGCTGGCAACTGGATTTGATGATTATGTACATAAAGTTGACCATAATAGATAGATTGGTTTATAATATTCTATATAAAAACGTTGGATAATTCTTTTTTTCTGGCTTTAAAATGAGGCCGGCGCAGAACCTTTAAAATACCCTTCCCGTCCTTAAACATGAATCGACCGAACTGGTAGAAATACCTTTCCCATCCTTAGTGTGATAGCGAAAATCTATAAACTTTTTTGTAAAAACACATAATGTTTTGAAAGTGGTTTTAAACTGTTCGGGAGTGGGTTTCAAAGACAAAACTGTATCAAGAAGCGAGTATTTTTTTCGATTTTTTAAATACTTTTTATAATTTTACAATCATAGTCAATGCCATGAGCAATATTTTTCTATGATCCAATTTTAAATTAAGGTAGATAGTGATTCTAAATCTGCTACTAACACCCTCAAACTTATTAAGACGTGGTTGTTTCACAGAAAAATAATCTAGTCTACACATTGTGCAGTGCTACAATGTAGAGCTACGTCCTATATAAGGATACACTACACACATTTTTATACTCAAATACTCTACAATTGTAGTGTTGGCACAAAAATACAAAAGTGCTGAATATAGCTCATAGCGGTGTTGAATGTTGCGTTTAGCTTAACACAATTGAAAGCTACATTTGCATGTCTGAAATTCGCAAGACTTAAAATAAAACTTGCATAATAACACATTTGTGATATTTTGAACATACCTACAGCTAACCGCATACAATACAATCAAACTGTAGCATTGGACACTACACACTACACCTTGGTATATTGTGCAAACGATACAATTGTAGAATACCGTAGTGCACTTTTAGAGAGCTACAACCATACTAGGCTACATTTTTTATTGTAGCATTTATCACTGCTGATGCCCATCACTATATTATTACCATAGATACATATTTTTACTGTTTTTCTATTCAGTTTATATTAACATTTAGCTACAAAATGGTGCTGATTTAAAATGAATATGGCTACCTCCATTCCGGGTGTCAATTTGTCAGCAGTGGAAGCTTGATATAAATCCGTTCCTTCATAGCCGTGAACAATCCAGTATAATTTCTTGCCCTCCAAATCAACCGTGAGTCCCATGACTAGAGAGAAAGAAAAACAACACTTAGTGTCTATGAAATTAGGTAAACATACAACTCTAAGTAACAACTTCCTTAAAATAAGTCATTACTTTATTCAGATTTTGGATTCGGTCATTTCATACTAATCGGTGCACAAATTTGGTTGTGTGTTGCGTATTTCTAGCTCGTGTTATATTAGACATTTTGATGGTAAAAATTAAGCTGTAAAGAGATACGAAATTAAAAAAATTAACAAATACCATCCCCCAATTGGGTAACTGAAAAAGTAACAGTTATTCATTAGACACTCCTCTAAATATCTCCCAAAGTTATTCACCGATTGCTTCAAAATTTCGACACAATGTTACATTCAAATATGAGCATGATTTTATTTGCTCTGATGTTTCTCATACAACCAAACTAAGCCACACAAACACATGACCAGATACAGCTAGTAATACAATTAATTTATACTTGTGATAATATATATTTTTTTATTAACATAAATTTACTAACAATTATTTAAAGAACAACTTTAAAGATATTTTTTTAAAAATTGCAAAGACCCACCAAGCCACCTTGTGAGTCTTGTCGGTGGAGTTCTTTTTATAAACATTTTTTTATTGTTTTTAACCATTTTAATCTAATATACACACAAAAAAAGAGAAAAAATTAAGAATATACACTATTTTACAATTTCATAAAATTAACTCTTGATCATTTACCCATTCCTTTATTTTGCCTTTGTTCCATATTTTATTTTGACCTCTAACAGCAAAACAATGGTAATCTTTTTGTGTAATTCTACTTCCTCAGCAAGGTGTACCTCTTGCCAGGTAAGGTTGGTAAGACTGTCTAGTGTGCAAATGAGATTCACAGAGATTGAGAGAGAGTAAATGGTGGAAGTTAGTATGTGCCAATATAAACTGTGTATCGGCTTTATAAAAATACTGTGTTTTCAAATCTCCCCAAATATCAAGATGCAATGCCCAAACACATATGCCACAAACAAATAAGATGGTACCTTGCTTTCTAAACAGTTGGGCTGGGTAATAGGTGAACTTGTGTTCTCCGTTCAGCCTCGCGCATTCGATGGCGTGGCCGGTATTCCAGTAGATGAACCCTTGAAGGGAATCCAGCCTTAGCTCTTTGCCCACCGTGACTATCGGAACGGGCTCTCGTGAGCCACCACGAAGGTTTCCTCGAGTTATCTAAAATAAATAACAAATTGGCTAATTATTAGTAATCCTTTAGAGTTTTGGCCTACAAAAGCTACGGTGTATTTTTTCTCCACAAATAAATAAAGATATAATTAAATTTATATTTACAATATGGCGTTCAGTAACATCACATTGGTGTCCCACAAATCAATCAAAATCAGACACACTCCTTTCAACAACGTCATATATCAAAAAACATGATTTTTCAGGAGATCGTTTTTAAAGTTTAAAAATATAATCCATTGTATTCAAAATAAATATCAAGCCACTTATTGAACTTTTTACTGTGCAACAGATCTTTTTAGGTAAAACCTGAAGGTTTTTTCTCCATTTGAAAAATATTTAGTACATTTAAAAAAATAATTAAACAATACCTTTTCTTCAAAATGCAAAAACAACACTTTCTGCCCTGTAGTGGGTAAATATTAAGTTAAAAATATGCCGCTTTTGCTGGGATATAGTACATTTTCTGGGCATTCCGAAAACATGCACAACTGAAAATTGATGAATTTTGATTTATGACGTTCTTGAAAGGAGTGAGCGAAATGTTAGTGAATATACATTAATGTCTAAAGAGTAGCAAACCTATCGAGATGCCTGTAACATTATCCAGTATCATATGACAATATGCTCAAAATTTCCAGAAAATATAGGGATTGAGAGATTAGTAAAACTTGGCAATATATGATCCCCGAAAACCTGTAAAATCATAACTTTAGAAATGCGCACGCTGCGACACAACCTCCCAGCTCAACTGCCCAAATACACTAGCGTTATTGTCGGTATATTGATGGCCCCAGTTTTGGCAAAGTTTACCAGAGTCAATGTACAGATTCCCAGCATTCTAACAGTTATGTTATAACACACTGTTGTCGGGCAGTTTTTTCATCAACCCAGACCTTAATTAGTATATAAATTAGGGTCATATACTAATCACAAGTAACCGCAAACTGTAAATTGTTTTTCGGTGTATCGCGCTTACAAAAAGTAAGCAAATAGAATGTTTATAAGCGTCTCCCGCTCTCTACTAACAGTATGTTAAGCGTTTCCCGTTTCCCAAACAATGTGTTAAGTTACTAAATAACCGATTAAAAAAACAAAAAAATACACACAAGTTGTTGTTTGGGACTGGACCAGTACAGTTTGTTTCCAACCCAGTCCACAGCAAGACTCCCCACATTCTCCATGTCAGAGAGCCATCCTCTCTCGTTTGAAGTAGTGTTGTACCACATGACGTTGGAAGAGTTGGACACCAAGTACAGCTGGTCGCGGTACCACGATATCTCGGTGACAAATGTCCCGTGCATCTGGGAATTGTGCAGCAGCTTCCGGACATTGTTTCCCGTCAAGTCCGAGCGCATGACCCCCTCGTTGGTGGACCAGAGAATGGAACCAGGAACTCCGCTACGAGAGGCTGGCAAGGTCTTGGCCGCAAATTCTGAGGACCACGGACCTAAAAGGCAAATGAAAATGGTTAAATATATTATTTATTGATTTGGCATTAACTTTGTGGAACGACATGTTGATTCTTAATATGTATTATGCTTTATTAACACATTTCGGACAGTTTTTTTATGCCTGTGGACCATTGGCGACAGGATTTGATAAATGTGTACATATTGTTTAGACCTTAACAAAGAGATTGGTTCATAATATTCATACAAAAACATTAAATATTCGCCCTTTTTTGACTTTGAAATGAGGCCGGCGCAGGAGGTAAAAATACCCTTCCCGTCCTCAACGATAGTTGGTAATAGAAGCAGAGGAAGACCAAGGAACTCTTGACATGATCGAGTATTTCAAATACTTGAAAGTGTTCAGGTTAGGAGTTGGAATAATCATTGGGTATGTATGAGGAGATGCACAAATGTGGAAGAGGCTTTACAAAGACAGATTGGAGTGGCATTCCATTCTCGCTGCTTACCCCTGCGGTAAGTGGCGTGATGGTTAGTTTTTTGTTTTTATAATTAAATGTATCCCAGAATCATATATCATTATAATATTGCATAATTTGTAAAGAAAATGAAGACAAAGAGTGAAAATTGGTGATATGATGGGGTTAAAAATGGAGTAGAAAGAAATGTAAAACAAAATACATTTGGTTATATCAGAAAAGGGTCTCCATATGGTTTGGTAACGAGGAATAAATGGATGATGATTTATTCAAAATTTTGTTTAATTATTTTAAAAGGATTTTTACCACTTCCGGAAGATGTCACGGCTGATACTTTGATAATGTACACCGTATTTTCTTCCAAATTTTTCGCTACGTAGCTTGTCGAGCCATTGATATCAGTTCTGAAACATAATATTTAATAAATTATATAACTCGCGCCTGAGTATATGTCTCCAGCATATAGTAGCTATCTTTGGTGTGCATGTGACTGAACATACCAATTTTGAACCTAATAATTTGAACACACACAGCGTACTCTGTATCCTCGTCAATTCTGTTGTGCCGGAAGCCGCGCTCAGAGATCTCGTGAACACCGTTCACGGAGCTTCTCCATACATCTCTGTCTCTAGCCCGCGGCTTCCTGTCACCATCAATTAATTATAAACTAAATAGGATGAAGACATACCGTATTCTACAGACCATAAGATTTTTTTTCATATACATGAGAAAATCGAGTGTACTGTAATAAATATACAGGGTCTTCCAACAGGTACTTCCGAACTTTGACAGTTGATATTCGCCATATTGTTGAAGCGACATCTGTCAAATTGGCTGTCATTAAGTCTGTTTATTCAAATCACCGTGGACAGATATAGCGTTCAATAACACATGATAATACGCAAATGATATTTTTTTTATCAAAATAGATGTTCTGTTTTGGGCGAGCTTTGCCCATTTTACGGTTGCAATAAGCGTCCTACCGAGAGGACTATTGGCAGTGTGATGGATAAATTCAAGTCCACTAGTTCAGTTCAGACTCTGACAAAGAGAAATGCAGAGAAGCTCAAGTGCACACAGCGATCCATGGAAAGATTCATGTTTGGTAGCCTGAGGGATAAAATAAAAAATGAAGATACCAGGAAAAGTACCAAAGTAGAGGATATCATGGATCGCGTGGCAAAACTCAAATGGCAGTGGGCAGGACATATTGAAAGACAGGACCCCACAAGAAGGACATCAAGAATTCTATGATGGAGACTTTGGGAGAACAAAAGAGGCGTCGGAAGACCCCGAAAGAGATGGTCCGACGACATAGTCGCTGTGGGGGGTAAAAACTGGCTGCAAGCAGCAACCAACCGGGGGAAATGGAAAGAAGGGGAAGAGGCTTATATCCCAGCAGTGGAGTTCAGAGGGCTCATAAAGAAAAAAGTTCAGTGATCATTCATTCATTCAAACCCTTATCCGCACCCCAATGGTGCATAGGAAGCTGCATCATATAAACAGTTTTATCTTGATCGTTAACACATGAAGGAAAGATGATCAGCCCTCCACTTCAGTGATCAGCCAACCAAAACCTATATGTCAACAAAACGCAAGATCTGTCGAAAGTATCACGCTGTCCGTGAGAGTGTGCAGGATGGCTCACTTTTGCAGGGTGGTGTTGCCGCTGGTGATGTGCAGGCAGTAGTCCCAGTGCTGCCAGGCGCCAGCGCCCTGCGGGCCCAGGCGGTGCGGGGCCCGCCAGGACACGTGCGCGCGGCGCCGCCCCATCACGCTCTGCAGCCCGGTGGGCGGGTTGGCCGCCACGGGGATGGGCTGCGACAAGTTGAACGCTACGAGGATCTGCAACGGACCCAAATATATCAAGATATTTACTAAAAAAATACATTGAAAAATACATTGTGAATACGACGACTGCCCATTCTCTGTCTTTCAACACACCTTTCTTAATTTTATCGATAATGCTTATCTCAACTTTGCATTCCTTCCTTATTTCACTATTCGAACATCTATCATTCATCGTTTTGTCGCACATTCTTCGGAGAGATCGCATTTCGACTGCATTCAGTCTACTTTCATCCATCCTTTACCAACTCCATGTTTCACTTCCATACATTAGGGTTGGAACCAGGACTCAATACTCACATTATTAAAGCTTCCATTACGGCTTGGATAAATATTGTGGAAATAGCTATCGTGCCCGTTGTTGTATTCTTCCGACAGTACGTGGTCTCCGTTTATCCAGTAAAATAGACCATTGGCAAATGTAAGTGATTTGACAGCGTTAAACATGGCATTTTGAGTTTTTTCCCTGAAGTCTGTCACCTCGCGACTGAAACATGATAAAATTATGTTAAAACTCAGCAAATCTACATCAGTAATAGATTTTATCATGCCCATACTCTTGGTGTTTTATAAAATCAGAAGGCTGAGATCTCAAATGTTTAAATGAACAATCTTTCCTTACCTTTCAATAACTTTTCTTTTCAAAACCGCAGATTTCTTTCAAAGAAAGATTTATATATTCAAAACAAAAGCAGTATTTTAAGCAACAATAAAAAATCAGTTACGTCAAATGTTACCTGGGTTTAAACTAAATTGCAATTTATCATATGTCAGACCTTAATTAACCTCTCCAGGAGTGAGATTCTACAAACAAAACTGTATCTTGGAAGTGAGTTTTTATATCTTTCTTCCTTTTTCTTTTTTTTCACTTTAAATTTTTTTATATCATAGTCAATGCTACAAGCACTAAATTTTCTTGAATAATAAAAAATATTTTAACAAGACTAATTTTGTCCGCCTCCGTAGTGTAATGGTCAGCACGCTCGGCTACCGTTCTGGAGGTCCCGGGTTCGATTCCCAAGGGGGGTAAAATAAATATAAGTGATTTTTTCACTGTAATATTTATTCAATATTACCATGGACTGGTACCTGAAGCGGAGGGCTGATCACCTTTCCTTCATGTGTAAACGATCAAGATAACACTGCGTTAATATGACACAGTGCCCTATGCACCATTGGGGTGCGGATAAGGGTTTTATTATTATTAATTTATAAACAGGATTAAAATAAAAAATATTCACGTTTTATTCCATGGGTTTTCTTTGACAGCGTCATTATAATGTTTTCTGCATATGTCTGAGAGATCGTAATTCGACTGCATTTAGTCTACTTTCATTCTTCTCACAAGAAAAGGAATTTGGCTTTGTGGAAATTCCACCCGGCCTCATTTTACTACAGTAGAGTCTCAATTATCCGACCTAAACTGGCCGCGGCAAGGTCGGATAATACGTAAAATGATAAAAACGACACTGAAAATGTGTTTTTATCTTTTTTTGTCACTACAATTATTAAAGACGACAAAACCAAAACACAACTAACAGTAACAAAACGGCAGAAACGAAACAAGGAAACAATGCACAACACATCCTCTCAGCAAAAGAGCTACGTAAGCACTGAGGACTAAGGACTGTCACCTGGCGCGTGAATTAAATGCGTGCAGTCGGGTAAAGGAAAGAGGCATTACCACGGTAGGTCAGATAACTCAGAGGGTCGGATAACCAAGACTACTACAATTTTACTACTCTTTTCTACAAACGCAAGTATTAATGCTCTGTCCTCCAGTATACAGTCTATAGTATACAGTATACAGTCTATAGTCAGTATACAGTAGAAGGTCGGATAACCAAGAATGCTCTGTCCTCCAGTATACAGTCTATAGTACACAGTATACAGTCTATAGTCAGTATACAGTCTATAGTCAGTATACAGTATACAGTAGAAGGTCGGATAACCAAGGCTACTACAATTGTACTACTCTTTTCTGCAAATGCAAGTTTTAATGCTCTGTCCTCCAGTATACAGTATATAGTATACAGTCTATAGTCAGTATACAGTCTACAGTATACAGTAGAAGGTCGGATAACCAAGACTTCTACAATTTTACTACATTTTTCTGCAAACGCAAGTTTTGATGCTCTGTCCTCCAGCATACAGTCTATAGTACACAGTATACAGTCTATAGTTAGTATACAGTCTACAGTATACAGTAGAAGGTCGGATAACCAAGACTACTACAATTTTACTACTCTTTTCTGCAAATGCAAGTTTTAATGCTCTGTCCTCCAGTATGCAGTCTGTTCTTACCCATCGAGTGACACTGAGAGTACCGTGTTGGTGATCAGGTTAGGCACGAGGAGTCTGAAATTGATGTGGTCCACCGTGAAGGAGCCCAGACTGCGTCCCCTGACCACCAACTCGGGCGTGATGTCATGCTTTACCCCGTTGGAGATGTCCGCCAGATCCAGCCTGAAGAGTCCGCCACCAGACCCTTGCTGCACCCAAAATAGGTACCTGCGAAAAAATCATTCCTGTTCTTATCGGTTTTAATTTGGTAGTTTGTTTTTTTTTTAATATTTATTTCTTTAGTTAGGTTATATTACATTTAATACAAACAATTTTTTAAACTTAATTTACATCATATATCGCTCACTCCTTTCAAGAACGTCATAAATCAAAATACTTGATTTTTTCAGGAGAACGTCTTTAAAGTTTAAAAATATAATACAATGTATTGAAAATAAATATCAAGCCACTTGTTGAACTTTTTACTATGCAACAGATGTTTTTAGGTAAAACCTGAAGGTTTTTTCTCCATTTGAAAAATATTTAGTATATTTAAAAAAATAATTAAATAATACCATTTCTTCAAAATGCAAAAACTACACTTTCTGCCCTGTAGCGGGTAAATATTAAGTTGATAATATGCATCTTTTGCTGGGATATAGTACATTTTCTGGGCATTCCGTAAACATGCACAGCTGAAAATTGACGATTTTTGATTTATGACGTTTTTGAAAGGAGTGAGCGATATATATATTTACATCTTTAAAGTTAAAGTGTATTTTTGTGTTGCTATGCCATGCATTGGTTGTACTTTTTTCAAATACTTCAGTCCTCAGGGTATAATACCACCAAATTATTGAATAATAATACTGTAATGTGATATCAACAAAAAATATAATCCGTTCACAAAATAATAATGTAGAAATATAATATCAACGTCTAAATGGCCGTGAAATCTGAGAATATATTAATTTTCAATTGGTCTAGGTGTTTGTGTTGTATTTATCACATCTACCCTTCCTATTTTTACTATCCTACCTGCAGACAAGCCTCTAAAATAGAGGCTTTGTGGGTTATTCCTTTTTGTTAACACACTAAGTGCGGGAAAGGTATTTCTTCCCGTTCGGTCGATTGATGCTTAAGGACGGGATTTTTACCTTCTGTGCCGCCCTAATAGCAAAGTCAGAAAAGAAGGAATTATTTAATATTTATGGATGAATATTATGTACCAATCTCTTTGTTAAAGTCTTAACTATGTTAACACAATTATCAAAGCAGGCATAGAAAAATAACTGTCCGAAATGTGTAAAAATACCCTTTTTTTAATCTCTGAATGTTTTTTTATAGTTGTATAACATAAATGTGAAATTGTTTAACTGTTTTTTTTAACGTAACTATTTTTGTTAATGTAATGTAATTTTTATTATTTTTTATGTAACTTTTGTTTATTATATCATTTTTTTATATGTAAAGCTGTACAATTCCCGAACAAATAAAAACAATAAAAATTAAATTAAAATTAAAATAATAAAATAAAAATACCAAATAAAGAATTCTAAAAAGCAAATGGCATTAAATTCAATGAATGAAATCTTACCCATTGTATGGATCAACTTCAATATGCACCGGCTTGGAATGGAACCCAGCAAAAGCCACAGTCTGCCCTTTCCCGTCAAAGTCACATCTGATGACTTGCCAACGGACAAAATTATTCGTGTTTCCTCTTGGAGTGTTGCCATTGTTGTGGTTGACCTCGCCCAGGATATACAGATGGCTGTTTAGCCAATCCACTGACAGGTCCAGAGGGTTATAGGCGATTGTGGACGGGGTTAAAATAGGAATTGAGGCAGATATCTTGGACAAGGAACTTTTGTAAACTGTTCCGCTGGAGTCGGAGACGAAGAGAAGGTCTCTTCGAACATCGATGCCCATACCTAAACGGAACAAAATTCAATTTGTGACACATTTTTAATTTAATTTCAATTCATAGTATGAAATATCATCTAGACTGGTTGTTTTATAATATTGAATACATACAATTCTGGCAGATAGATTCAGCATATGCTGGCTTCGGAAAAAGTTTAACAATGCCTAGTAAAATCCTGCCAAGCAAACCGATTATATTGAAACTTAAAAAAGGCATTTTAAAAGTTATTTTGCCTGTTTTGGCATATAGTGGTGTTCCAAAGGGTTCACGTCAAGATCCAGTAGTATTTTTGCACTAAATCAATTTTTTGCCTGAGGTCGACATATGACGACACTCCCAATTGCGTGCTTGATACACATTTTGTGACAATGCGGTATCCAAAATTCAAATTTCATTTTCTCGGGACAGTATTAACATTCCGGTTTTAGTTTAAAACATAGCTTGTATCTCATACTATGTAAAAATATATGTGAAGATAATATCGAAGATACCTTAATTATGTAAAGTTACATAAAAAAATTGCGATATGTTGTATTACTAAAATACTTGCCTTGGATGAAATTTGTAGTGTTATAAATCAAATCATTCTCTGCAAAAATGTCCGAAGGCTGTTGCACAATAGTGTGAGCTCCTCCGAGGATAAGAATAGGTTGCTGACTGTCAACAGCTAAAAAGGAAACAAAATCAGTTTTGAATCAAGGGTTATCTTATACAAAATATAGCCATTTTGCAATGAGGGTACTAACCTGTGGGTTGGGCAGATGTGGTGACCACCACGGTAGCTTGTGGTCCCACTCCTTCTGCGTTTCTCATGGACACCCCGACCCTGTACTTTACAGATGGCGACAAGCTTTGAAACATGTAGAATAGGATGTTTTCTGATGCTGGTAAATCCTACAATAAATAAAAACTGTCAGTAAAATGTCAATTTATGGTATATAACTCCCACTACATCAGCAATTCATATAACGTGGTAATATTTTCCTTTGTAAATTGGGTGTAAATAATATGTAAAGTATAATAATAAAATAAACAATGTGTTGCTTTGTAATTAAAGAAACGACAATAAAAGTTTATTCTTAATTAATCTTTGCAATAATTTTCTATCTATCTGATTCTGACAGTTAACAATATTATATTTTTTCTATCTGATGTCTTTTGTTTTATTCAGTGCGACGCATGCGACATCTGGTGGTAGAACTGTTTTATGTAGGTACTATTTGTAAGTACTTAATAAAATGTATAGGTAGGTACCTAGGTATTTTATTACATTCATATGGACAAAATGTTTAATTCTCCCAATGAGTCATTTATGACTATTTTCCATATTCCATTTTTGGTCCCAACCAAAAGCGTGTCAGTAGCAAATCGCTACTTTGCAAAGACACATTTGAAACACCATTATTTTATTAAAAGGCCATTTACATACTGCACATAATTCAAAGGTAAAATTATATAAAATGATGGCATTTTAAAGGTTGTTTTATCGATCAAAGCAAGTTTGTATCAGCAGCAACATAATTACTTTACAAGAAAGTTATAGCACTTCAAATGTGTCACCCGAAAGTAGTCATATGCCACACATAGTCAATGATTTGATTTCAGTTTATTTATAAATTTATTCTATACATATATTATGATACATTCATATATTTTACAGTATTTTTAATTGAAGAACTACCTCTAATAGAGCATACTGCTTGTGTTATATATAATTTGTCAGCAGAGTAATATGTAGACCTAAAATTAATCCTACTGTATATTAAACTAATAATAAAAGAGTAAGTCTAAGAAAAAAAGAAGAATGAAATGCAATTATTGAATAATAAAAAATAAAGAAACAGTAATCTAGTTAGATTATTGTAGTGATAGAATTTCCTT